>NW_009647007.1:62082-77830 GCF_000708025.1 Charadrius vociferus | reverse complement strand
GTTGGCCTTCTGGGCTGCGATTGCACATTGCTGGCTCATGCTGAGCTTCTGGTCAATCAGCACACCCAGGTGTCCCTCTGGATGGCATCCCTCCCCTCCAGCATGTCTACCTCACCAAACAGCTTGGTATCATTGGCAAACTTGCTGAGGATGCACTCGACCCCACTGTTCATGTCTGCAACAAAAATGTTGGAACAGTACAGGTCACAGTGCCGACCTCTGAGGAACGCCACTCATCACTTCTCTCCACTTGGACTTTGAGCCGTTGACTGCAGCTCTTTGAGTGTGACCATTCAGCCTAGTGGTCCATTTGTCAAATCCATGTCTCTTCAATCTAGAGACCAGGATATCATGTGGGATGGTGTAAAATGTCATTTTGCTTTCTTGGCATACCTACTTATCTTAAAAGTCTATGCCAGATGTGGATTCAACTGGTGATTTGAAATCAGCAGGACTGAAGAGCATATGACTTTGAATATAAAGAAGGTGTAGGAATTTCTTTTAACCAAACATGCAAAAACGTACCAGGATTTTGTTCAAAGCAGAAGAAACAAAAAGAACAGGGGTTATCTCTGAACTGAGGCGGATGAACAACTTTCTCTAGATAAAGATTTATTAAGGAGTATCTAAGGAGTATCTTCTAACTATATTTGCTGACTAAAAACCAAAGGGATAATCTATTTCGGTGAAGCCCTGGGATCTGAGACAGCAAAGAAGGGTTAAAGAAGTGTTATTTAATGAAAACATTAGCACATACTTGGAGTTATCCTTAAAAATGTTGGGTTTTTTCTGAGGTTCCAGAAATAACATGAAATTCCAAGGTCTTCACCACACTGCACTTTGTACTTCTTGTATGAATAGTTACAGAATCACAGGCTGGATGAGGTTGGCAGGGACGTCTGGAGATTGTCTAATTCATCTGCCTTTCTCATGGCAGGGTCAGCTACAGCAGGTTGCTCAAGGCCACGTCCAGTTGAGAGTTGTGTTTTGACTATCATCTGCAGGGATATAAACTCCACAGTCTGCCTGGAAAACCTATTCCAGCGATTGAACACATGACTGCAAAAAGTTTTGCTTGTGAATAAATGGAATTTCTTGTATTTCCGTTTGTGTCACTTGCCTCTTGTCCTGTCTCTGGGCATCACTGAGAAGACTCTATCTCCATCTTCTTTACTTTCGCACTTCAGGAATTTATGCACATGGATAAGATTGTCTTGAGCTCTCTTTTCTCTGGGCTGGAGAGTCCTAGCTCTCTCTGCCTCTCCCTGAATGTCAGATGTTCCACATTCCCTTAGTCATTTTAGTGTCCCTAAAACCTTGTGGTATATAAATTTCCTGACAAACTAAATATCCTTGCCTTGCTTACAACAACAAAATGTATCAGGCTTAACAAATTGCCATTCCTCTAAAATTAGTTCTTTTCAGGTCTGAAATATCACAGTTACTTGGAGAGAGGTTTTTGCTGTTTCAGGAACCCTCCTTCCTTTTCTCCCACCCTGCAAATACTGTTTTGCATCTACAAAATCTACAGGAAACTTATCTAAAATTATTTCTTCCACTATTGAGACTAATATCCCGAGAAAATGTACTGGACACTTGTGACTGATGAAAACATAAAAGGTTTAAATATGTTTTTCTTACATATATTAGCTTTCATAGAGTAATTTACTGTTAGAAATGTAATTAGGAAACACGGACAATTCTCTCAACTGTTGGTCTGCATTATGCTCTCAGAAAGCAAAACTACATAAAAAACATCAGAGATTTCACTCTAATGTCACTGCTTGGAGACTTTATGTTTCCACATATGATTATGTGATTTTTGGTACATGTATCCCTGGATATTTCAGTGCAGAAAAGGTAAAATGCACACATTTATCTTAACCCACCTTCCTGTGGGTAGGACCAGTCGACTCAATTTTTTTCCAGAGAAATGGGAGTCAAACCAGGGCCTTTCTTTAGGTGGGGAAGTCTGGTCTGACCAGAAGGTTTCTTCTAAGCAAAAGTTTTCTAAGATTTGATTAAATATGGTTGCTGATTGTACAGGCTATCTAAGTTCACATTGCCTTCATTACTCTTTCATACAACTAGTGAAATATCTGCCAAAAATATATGCAGAATAGAGTTAAGAAAGGCTCTGTAATCATCATTTAGGTGCATGTTTATTCTACATACTAAAAAGACACATACGGAACTTGTCTTCATAAATTCATAGCGCCAACCTATCTTTCCAAAGTAAATTCTGGGCACATTTACGTTATTTTTCTTTAGAACTCTAGTTTATATCTTACTGTCCATTTCTATAGACCAAGTCTATATCACTTGCTGCCCCAAAGAGCTAACACATTAAAAATATGATAGGTACAAGAATAATCAGGTATTGTAATAGTGGATATGTTTCAATATCAGAATGGAATCATCTGTTTCTAATATTATTACTTAATATTAATATTCTCTTTGCTCCAATTAAAGAAAAATACTACCACTAATGAATAAGATATTGAATAGGAGTCACCAGGTGGTGCTGTAACACCTAATTTTATGAAGTCCTTTGTCTGAACAAACAACAGGCTCTGTCTTCAGCCACAGGAAAACCTACATTCTTTCTGGTTCAATGATGTACTTGATTTTAGGGACAGCTCTTGAAAGCAACTAAAATATGTTCTTTCTAGCTTGGTTTCATTCACCAATCATTTTGGTTGAGATAAGTAAATTTTATGTGTTTGGGCTGAGAATCCTAAAACAGATGAATTTTCGGCATGCAATGTGTCTCTGTGAGAAGAAAAGTAGGTGGTGTAAAACTAACACCTTAGGAACATAAGGTAAACTGCTAATTTCATTCTCAAGATTGGCTATCCCTTGGCAGAAGACTAATGGTTTGCCCATCATATACATATTAAAAAAATAAAAGTGTCTTCCTTGATTCCTGTTTAGCTATACAGCAAATAAAACTTCCTAATTGTAGCACTTCAACACCAGTCTTGGACAGTTGCAAAAGGAACACTGAATCACAGAATCACAGAATCAAAGAATGGTAGGGGTTGGAAGGGACTTTCGGACATCATTGAGTCCAACCCCCGTGCCAAAGCAGCTTCACCTTGAGCAGGTTGGACAGGAATGCATCCAGGCTGGTTTTGAATACGTCCAGAGAAAGAGACTCCACAACCTCTCTGGGCAGCCTGTTCCAGTGTTCTGTCACCCTCAAAGGAAAAAAGTTTTTCCTCATGTTGAGATGGAATTTTCTGTGTTCCAGTTTCTGCCCGTTGCCCCTTGTCCTCTCACTGGGCACCACATAAAACAGTCTGCCCCCATCCTCTTGACACCTGTCCATTAGATATTTATAAGCATTGATGAAACCCATGATGAATTACATAGGCTTCTGAATTTATGGCATCTGGCACTTCACATATTTTAATCTATATAGTCAGACGGATTCAAACATAGCACAAAGCTGTGTATCCATTTTACATCTGAGGTATTCTCAGTTCAGACACCTATTCACCCGTACCAATGATACATTCTGTTATGCTTGGAGTTGCTTCGACCAGAAAGAAAACTTCCTTCTTTCAGTCCATGATTTTTAAAAGGACTACAGGCTTAGCTTTAAGTAAGAAGGAATGGTAAAAAGCTCGATTTATGATCCAGTCATTGACCTTAAAACTCTGTAGACACATACATCTTCCCTGTAAACACAGCAAGGGATTATTTGCTTAGATTTCTTGATCTATTTCTACATCTCAGGTGAAAATTCCAGTAGTGCTTCCCCCCACAGTTCTTCAGTAACTAAAATACACTAAAAAGGAGTAAGAAAAGGAACTATGGGACAATATCGTTTATCTGAATCCAAAAGGAGAACTGGAACTTAATTCTTCTGTTTTAATTATATTTCCTCAATCACTTTGGGTTCCTTCCCCTTTTCCCCTTTGTACTTGCTTACCCACTGCTTCATGTTGTATTTTTGCTGCCAGAGCAGAGAGGAGTGCTCTCTGCCTTCTTGTACACAAGAGGCAACAAAAAGCCTCCTTCTATCAGCTGGAAAGAAATGTGAAATATTTTTTTTTGTGTATGCCAGAAAGTGAACGTGATGTGTTTTCCCTAAAACTTGCAACAAGGTCTTCTGAGTTCTGATGCACGCTAAGAATAAACTGTGCAATAAATATTAAAGCCAGCATGGAAAAGCATAGGAGAACACATGCAGCAGCTCATATTACAGTAGGTCTTAAAATGAATAGTGCATATGACACTATTGTTCATAATAAATCATGTTTTGATTCTTTTTTAAAGCTTTTTAGGATTAGTTAGTTGATCAAATGTTAACTCAGAATTTCCAATTTGTCATCCGGTTTATCTTCAGATCAGAGGACTACGCTATCGAGTTTAGGTTCTGTGTACCTTTGCACACAAGAACTTGTAATAGTATGTGAGAATAAGTAAAAACACTCAGCAGAACTTATGTTAGGTAAAAAAAGAAAAAAATCAGGAAATATTGGAATAAAATAATAGATTATAAAGTGTTTTATTATAAACAGGATCTAATCTTTACTTCTGCAGATTGCACTCCAGATAATTTCAGCCCTGATCTCTAATTTTTAATTGATCCAAACCAAACGCTTTTGAAATGCAGTTAATTCTAACATAAAACCTTCAAGACATCTCTTGGTTATTTATTTCGCTACCTAATTAAGCTAGCAATTAAAAATACATCTTCTATAGTTTGAATTTATCTATTTTACACTTCAATGACTAAAATATCTATTTTACACTGATATCTATAGAGGGTCAAGGGTTGGACACGCAACTGGATGACTGTGACTACTGCATATTATGACAGCTATTACTAAATGTGTTATCAGCCTGTAGAATATCTGAGGGGAAAAAAAAAAAAAAAAGTTAATTGAGATCTCTTCAATTCTCTTCAAGCTAAAATAACACCTTTTACTACATTTGCCTCAGTTAACCTGCCAAAGATTGACAGTGGAATAATGGCTTCAAACTGGAAGAAGGTAGATTTAGATTGGATATCAGGAAGAAATTTCTCAGTATGAGGGTGGTAAGGCACTGGAACAGGTTGTCCAGAGAAGTTGTTGAGGCCCCATCCCTGGAAGTGTTCAAGGCCAGGTTGGATGGGGCTTTGAACAACCTGGTCTAGTGGGAGGTGTCTCTGCCCATAGCAGGGGGGTTGGAACTCAATCATCTTGAAGGTCCCTTCCAACCTAAACCATTCTATGATTCTATGCTATTACTGAAGTTAAGCTAAGGTATTAGGGCTATGCATTAAACAGTCTTATTTTCTAATTCTTAAGTCAATGACATATGCTCATAGAGCAGAAGAGTAGGACCCCTACATTCAGTTTTATAGATGGAAGGTCTGATGACATCTAAAATTATCTGCAGATCCCCAGAATTTCGCAGAAGTTCTCCACAATGTTAACTATGTTGAAACAAGTAAGCTTTGGTTTGTCATTGTCATTTTCCCAAGCAGTAATTCTCACATCTTATTAAATAGCTATTCTTCATTAATGAGCTCTAAGAAGGCTCAGACATATTTCTCTACAGTTATTGTTTTAGTGCTAGATTGTTGTATTTATGTCACAAGCACAGATGCTTTTTGTTAATCAGCAGTAAGGTTTAGTTCCATTAGAACTTTCACACCCACTTATCACACGAGGAGTAGATGAAATAGCCATCTGTGTAAATCTAAAAACTTTTTTGAGAGAGATCAAATTACTAACTTATACATTTACTGTAGTCTATTTTTTATGCCTTGGCTAATCCATTTAGGCCTGTGTTTCAGTATATCAGTGCATTTACATGTTTACCATTAAGGAAAGAAAACATTTTAGTTAGACACCATTTGTTCTTAATAAAGTTCTGTATGCTGGACTTCAGTCATCCATTTTCTAGCATTATATCAAAATTATACAGTAAATCTCGTAACATCAGAAAATAGTTGGAGCTTTTTTATTTTTTTTACATTTTCAATCTAAAATTATTGATATGACATTAATACCTATTCTCTTTTGAGATACGATGATGATACCAGTTTATAGTTTGATTGTACAATAATTTTACGTGTGTACTGATCTATCAATCAAACCAGGAAGGTGATGCAATCTAGAGAAACCTTGAAGAGTAAAACTTGAAGAAAAATATATCATCAGTGTTCCACAGGTGTTCCACAAACTCAAATTTTATTCTTACAATTACAAATAAGTAAAAAATGTTGTAGCATATTTAATATTTAACATTTAAGAAATAGAGTGATATGTTTCTCTATAAGAACTTGTAAAAGATCTTGAAAGGATTTGTTTGCACATGAAAATACTATGTTGTATCAATCTCCTAAATACTGTGTTGTATAAATCTCCTAAAACAAATTATATGTGGGAGGATTATTTTAAACAGTTTTATTTGGGGACAATATCTGTCAGGAGCCCTAGAATTAGTTTGAATATACAGGCACAATCTTTCAAAGTGCAGAACATACAGAAGAAAGAATCATCAAACCTTATCTAGCACGTCACTGTCTCCATCTTACTTATTTTTAAAGTTAAGTCCTCATATTTTCGTTCACCGCTGGAAGACCTGAATTTGTGGATGTCAAATCATTTGGAATTAGTCATCTAGGATGAGATTTACCTCAGAACATGTCCTAGTGAGTCTAAACCTAGGTTTACTCTTTACTTAAAACGCAGTCAGACACATGCCAAGGGAAAATTCTTCAGTTCTTGTTTACACAGGGCAGACACATTCCTTATTGATAAAGCAAGATGGTTATTTTACACAGTTTGCATGGGCAAGACTTCTCCCATCAAGGCCATATTTAGAGGCAAGCTGTGTTTAGTACCTGACATATTTCTTTATTCCTTCATTCTATCTTCTTATTCTGGTGGAGATAGTTAAATTTTATTTTTACTGCCACTGTGAGCCAAGAATAGCAATGATGAACCTGGCACTAAGGAGCTGCAAAGATGCAGCAATACCACACATGCAAATATTCAGAATTAATCTGGTTACTTAAATGGAGAAATATGACTTGTCATGCTCAATTACTACAAATGACGCATGATTGATTGATTATACCCTGTCACAAGAGGTTCCCTCAGAGCAAAGGAATTAATTTAGATAAGTACAAGGTAATAATACACTTAAGAAAATGTAGTATCAATAGGATGTACAAAACTGGCCAGTTATGGTTAGGAAATTGATAGCACTGCAGACCTCACAGCTGCATGATATTGTGCAAAATGTTTTCTTTATATAAATAGGCGGCTTCTGCAGCAGAGAAAGTAATACATTCTTAGTAACATTTAAATGTAAAATAAATTTTGTGATTACCATCTTAAAATTTGGTAAGAGTGAAAACATCAAAAATAAAACTTATAAACTGGGATACATTAATGCCCTATTATATCTATCAGAAAAAGGTGACGAAGCCAAATTTATTGTGTATTAACTGAGATACAATAAATGTCTGTGAATGAATTAAGGAATAATTTAAACACTACAAATCAGTGAGCAGATCAGTATGAAACAGTCTACAAAGTGCAAGAACATATGTTGGAGATTCAAACTGATTCTCTGAATGATTGCCAATCAGAGTCAGTACAATTTGCCAGAGAAGACATGACACTGGAGGCCCAACTACAGAGAATTTGACTTCAGTCATAAGAAAAAATACCAGATTGGTTCCATTTTCAATCATTTTCCTTGTCTTTCTCAAAATCCTTTACAGACTGCCATTACTATTTGGGTAATGTGATAGTAGTTCAAGGTGGGAGTCGTTTAGCTTCTCCAAGACATTTAACTTACATCTAAAGTTTTTTGACTATTAATGCATTTATATCATTAAGACACTGAAAGAGGACTTTAGGCAGTAAAACCTCAGCCCCTTCTCCAGGTTCAATTTCTGTGTATGCTGATTATGCAGATTTAGATCCATAAAGATCCTCCTTGTTGTTTTAAATATCCATCTCGCATATGGGCAAGATTGACCTCCTTGACTAAGTGTGTTTAATATCCTTCCAGGCATTACATAATTCATTTATTTCATGGCTGCTCCCTGTAATTTCTAGAAAACTCTTAAATTTAAATGGACTACAGATAGTAACGGCCTTTCTCAAGCAGTTCAGGTCTGAAAGGTGATGAACAAGCATGTGAGCCATATGGGGCTGCAGTTTCCATTGCATGCCAAAGAACCTATGTCTGCTGTAAAAATACCTGTATCAAGGCCAATATTGGAATGTGGTGCTCACTGTTTTGCTTCAGTAACCATCACACTAGCCCATGTGGTATTGTCGCAAATAAAGAGTGATCTCTCACCTTCAGCAGAGGATCTGGACAAGTAGTAGTGGTTGTAGGCTTGTCGGCTGTCATGGCTTTTTTTCTGGAAAATAACAAGCTACGCTTTCATTTTCAACAAGCCTTTATGGAGGTATACTTCTTTATGGGCTACCATTGGTTCTGGGATTTCATAATTCATATTTGCTATGCGGTTGTCAAAGAAGCTTGTGTGTGGATATGTGGAGGGAAGAAGATTATAGCATACAAGATACAAGAGCAATGTTTAGGCTGGAGTCTGTCCAGCCTTTCATTCTTGAGTTAGCAGTCTAAAATTTTTTTGCTGGGAAATATAAAGTTTTTGAATAAAAGTTCTATCACAAATAGAAGACTGTTATATATTTTGGAGTAATTATAATTTGTCCAGTTATCTTAGAAAGCCTGAGTGAATCAGTCTTAAATATGGTTGTGATTTATCCTATTAACAGTAACTATGAAATTAAGATTCTAGTCTAAACTAACCAGCTAAGATCATTGGTGGAAGGAGATAGGCACTTTAAGGAGGTCTCCAATGAAAATGTCTAAATATGGGCAGATGCTAATACCTTCTTACTTCGCCCCAAGAGCTCAATATCTGGCAAGACTGTTTGTTAATTTAGCTGGAGTGGAACTCCCAGCAGGAGACATTCATGGCATCTTCCTCTCCTCAGTAGCTATACAGGGGAATAAGGAACTTAAGAATGACTGGTTTACCAGGCTTCAGAGTTGGAGCAATACCATCAGAGCCACAGTATAATTAAATTCCAGTGGGTAAAGTTAGGACTGGGAACTGGGAGAACTGGAACATCATTTTCAGCATCTTCCATATGTTATGTATTTAACCTAGAACAAATTATTTAGAGTTATCTTTCTATTTTCTCACATCCCGCTAAAAAAGAACAAGTCTTGTGTAAGGTCACTGGTCACGACTACTGACAGGACTGTTTTGCCATCCCCACTTCACTAGTTTTTCCTGTACTTTTGCTGTATTAATTTGGTTGCAGTTTTCCATATTGAATCCTATTATTCTGTTTTAATTTTTTTAACACTAGTTGTCAGTAGGAAGCATGCAATAGCTAGTGAAAAAAACAAAGGCTTTAAAATAGATACATTAAATTTAAGAAAGATGTGTCTATTATATTGTATTAAATACTATCATCCAATTCATTAACTTTGTCTGGCTATTCTTATGCTGAAGTCAGTAACTTTTACTGAAGTACATCCCCAGTAAGAATATCACAGTAGGATAACACCACAGCAGTAGGACTCATTGTGAGGATGCTGCATGGGCTGGGCACTGCCTTGGGGCTGGGAGCTGGGACACTCTCCAGTGTCTGCCAGTCAGAGCCCATCCCATTCCTCAGGCAAGAGCTGGGCAGCTCTGAGGCACTGGGAAAGCCCCAGCCCGGGACATTGGACACCTCACTGGGGACTGGACAAGACAAGGCCAGGACAAGGGCCCACAGGTGGGCCCAGCTTGGTGTGGCCAATGTCTGGGCAGGGCAGTGCTGTGGAGAGATGGAGATCAGCCATGCTGTGGTGTCACTGGGGCAGGGGCTGGTGGATCTAGGGTCTGGTATGGGGTTTTGGGCCATGGGAAGGGTGGGGGGAGCCCCAGAGAGTCTGGGCAGGGACAGTCAGGATCATTAGTGTCCTCAGGGCCCTAACAGTGATATTCATTCTGTAGACACCTAACTTTTTGTCTACATGTAGGGGTCTGCACACATGACATACATCTGAAAGCTTCCTGTATAGTAACTGACTATCTGGTTAAAACAGCCAACAGCAGTTATTTAGTCCACTCTAAAGCAAAAGAATGGCATAAAGTTTAAGCAAAAGAATTAGGAAGGTGTTCATGCCATTTGAAATGCTCTTGGACCCTGTTTCTGGTCCAGCACTGCTGTTCCAGGATGGGAAAGGCCTCCTCCAAGTCTTTGTGTCATATCTTCCCTACTCATTTGGATCTCTTGAACCTTCTGGGCACCACATGTGGCAACTGAAGCCTACCCTTACATAAAAGAACCATTTTCCTGCAAATTCTGTTGTCCGTATTGGCTAGATGTCCCTTGACTACATGTAAACATGTAGCTTATGTGTCAGCGCCTGGTCATCAATTCAATTGCTTAAATGTAGGTGTTTAGTGCCATTTGAAATGTTCTACAGTATCTGAGACTTCCATATGTGTTTGGTGGCTATAACACGAGGACACCGACACCCTTCTGCAGTGGAACCAAAAGCCAAGCTATTTGTACCATTATGTTTCAAATGGTCCTTTTCTTCAGCTGCTACTGATGCCTTAATAAAGTTATAGATAATGTTGTAATTATACCCATTAACATATTTTCCTTATTTGACTCAGGGCAGCATTACTGAGCTGTTAAAATTCCCAGATCTTTTGCTGTAACTGCCATATAATCTGTTTTTTTCCTAGTCTGTATTTGTGGAGATGATTATTTCTGCCTAGTTGTATGACTTTGGACACAGTCTTAAAAGATGTTGTTTTACTTTATCATGCTGCTTTTCCAATTTGTTAGGGTCATTTTCACTTCTAATCTTGTCTTCCTATTGCATTGTCCAAATCATTATTAAAAAGTAGCATTGAATGCCGTGTAGAGCCCTGCAAAACCTGATAGAATACATCCTAGCTATTTGGCTAAGCTCATTAGTAATAACACATACAAATCTGCAGCCTCTACTCTATGTACAAGGTTTGCTACCTTGTCACAGGGAAAAAAAAAAAAAAAAAGTGTTTGACAAGAGTTGTCCTTAACATGTTGCTGTTATTTACCTCCTTGTTATCTTCTGTGTAGTTACAAACATTTTATTTGATTATTTGTTCCAGTACTATTCTGGAAAATAAAGTTGAATAGCTGGTCAATATTTATTCCCTTCTGAGCTGTTTCCCCACCCTTTTCCATTTCAAAGATAGGCACCTTGTTCTTTTGTTTTCTGTTCTTAGTCTTTAGGACCTCGTCTATCTTTCATGAGTTCTCAAAGATAAATGCTAACAGCATATCTCTAAAGCAGACATTCAGCAAATGCCCTTAAGTGTTATGATTCATAGTGTTGCAGTGCCTAAGACTTAGAAACCTTGTTCCAAGAATGAAATGCAAAGTAATGAGATAACCATCTAAAGGGTGATATTTGTAGAAGAGCAGAAATGGAATTCACAGCAGTTAGCACCCTCAGTGCTGGGTATATGTATGTATACCATACAAAGAAATGGGTTTATTTAAGATCTTTGCTAGTACAAGATCCCCAGCCTCACTATTGAAGAACACAGGTTAATCTGGATTCAAGAACTGAAATGCCCTCTAAAGGTCTAAATATGAATAATAATAATAATAAGAATAAACCCTCTTTCCTTTCCCAGACAAGAGAGCGGATGTCTAAATTATTAAACAAAAGAAGTACTAGTAGCTTTAGGCAATAGAATAAGCACAGTCTAAACATGACTTAAAACTTGTGAATTTCTGAGAACTTAAAACAAGCGACACTTTATTCCTGAATTTTTAATTTTTCTTCAATATCACTTCTCAGTTTGTTTTCTTGTTCTTACCTGAGTCCTTACCTCTTTAGAACTGGTATGAGTTCTTTTAGTTATCTGGCAATTTTAATGAAAAAGTTTAGTCTTAGTATTTGCTGAGGAGTTTTGCTGAAAAACAATGTAAGAATTCTTTTCCTCTTTCTTCCTATGTAGTTAAATAAGCTTTTCTTAGTAACAGTGCTGATCATATATTATTTCATGCATTAGCCTTTTGCTTTTCAACCTACAGGTTTGTCCTACTGTTTTATGTTTGTCCGCTGTCATCTGACCTAGTTGCTATTTTGGGTATATCTCTTTAAGATCAGCTTGGTAAAGGACTCCTGATTATGAAGAACAATCTTCTCCTTTATTTGCTGTCCATCTCCCACACACATCTGAATTTCCATTTTGAAATTATCTGGCTTTAGGATCCAGCTATTATATAAAATGCAAAAGAAATATTATAAAACATAATAATATCTGCAGTAATAAATATTTTTAAAATATATTACTCTACCCAGTGTATGTGCCAGTATTGTGGTTTAGGCCAAATTGGCTACTGGGGACGTGGGGCACCCCAGATGAGACAGCCATATGCTCCTCCCTACCCCTCTTCAAAGAGAGAGGCAGAGGAAGGAAAAAAGAGACTTATGAGTTTAGAAGAAACTAAACTACTTTAATGAAATATTAATAATAAAATAAAAGGAAATAATGAAATATATACAAAACCATATCAAGCTCCCAGGATGACAATCCCATCACTGGCTGGTACTGTGGAAGTCCCAGGCTGGACTCAGTGGTGGATGGGAACTGAATTCCGGATCTGAATTCAGGATCGGGATCAAAGGTAGATGAACAGACAGAGTCCTCCTCAGACATTGGCCATTGAAGAAAGAGAGTTGACCCTTTGATCCCTCAGCTTTTATAATAAGCATGAGGCAGATGGGGTGGAATACCCTATTGGGTATCCACACTCCTCAAACCAGGACAGCCAGCTGTGGAGAAAGGCCATAGTGAATAGCTGAGAAAATACTTATTGTTCTACGAAAAAATACAAAAACTATAGTTATATAGCACTATTAGAGTGAGTCAGGCCAAAAAATTCGTATCAGTTCCCTTTAATGAGTTAAACGGACTTATTTTTGAAACTGCTTATACTTGTTAGACTGAATGTTTATCTGCCACTACAGTGGTTATTTAGGTAGCTGAATACAGAACATACTTGTGTCTGTTCCTGTGCTTAATTCCTGTTATTTAACATTTACAGCCTATGACTTCAGTTCATAGCTCTCTTTTATCTCTTCCCTTTAGCTCCTGATCAGTTTTTAGTTCTCTGTTCTTAATATTGGCTCCTGACCTTGGACTTACCTTTTCATACGTATATCTCCAGAGTCTGTGTTCTTCCCTGAGTTCTTTCCCCTGTTTCTCAATATTGTGCTGGACTTCTTACATCTCCAGAGCTCTTAAATATCTATACAATTTTCTGAGGTCTAGGAAGGTTAATAAATCCTATTTTTTTTTTGTTAATACCCACATCAAAAAACATCTACTTATACAATCTTATTTATTGGGGTTTTATGTCCATGTTCTGGTGTCACTGAACAGCAATAACCACTAGGTTCTCTTGTACTATTTTTGTGCGCCACTTTTCACAATATAGCACTAAAATTCTTTACATCATGACTTTTATGAAATGTCTTCCATATATTTCTGTTATTTTTTAGTTCTTTATTTTCTGTTCAAGACTACAGAAAACATCTGTAGGTTCATTAAATCCTTATCTGTGAAAAGAAAAAATGTGTAACAGGAATAACTCTTCTCTGTGGATACAGTGTAAACAATTTGAATTTAATTTAATTCTAGTCAATGACTAACAGAGATTAATTTTCGTGTTGAGGTTTCATTTCTGTATTGCAGGCAACAGACTTTCAGTGCAGCTTACATGTGACAGTGATCATAAGTTATAAAGTTCCTGTCATATTCACTGGATTTTTGAAGTCTGATTCATGGTAACAATAGGTAGCTGGTGCCATATGAGATAGCCTCTCTGTGACATCCATCTGTGACATCCATATGTGATTGACAGTTGCATAGGACCTATGGGAGATTTGAGTTACACTGCATAAGAAGCTAAAAACCAGATGGGGTGTGTCTAGACATGACAATTATCTGACTGAAGCAAACCCTTTGTTCATATGAGAAGGTCGACCTTTAGACTCCTAAATGTAGGCATCTACACCCTGATCATACCAAGATCTGGGTAGAGGTATATGTGTTCCTTCTAATCCTCAGGTAATACCACCTTCCTCTGATAAAGCCTACATGACAGAAATACAGAGCCTCAGAAACTCTGTAATATTTACTGATGCTGATTCTTTAATGCTTTCACCACCTTGGGCCAGATTAGAAGCACTTTGATTAATATGAAGACTCACAGAACACCTTTCAATTGCCAAAACCTAAGTATCTATTGTTCTTTGTGCTCTGGGATAATTTACCTAGCCTCTGGTGGTGTTCCGGGATGTTTTGTGTTTCCTATAAGGCCTACATCATATGTGCTGGCCTAGTATCTTGGAAACTCCAGACCATATCAAGTAAAAGTAGGTGCCTATGTTTAGACAACCGGACTGACCCTTAGTGACACTCACATTCACTTAGCAACCCCCAAATTCAGAACAAGTGTTCAGAAGTCCTATTTGTATTTACAGGCAGCTGCTGCAAATGCAACTTGGGAACTCTAAGTTAAAATGGCATAGTGAGAAAAGAATTGAGTTAAACCTTTCAAAGTAGATAGAATAAAGAAATCTGACTGTTATCCCAAATCAAATCAGTGCACAATAAATCTAGTAGTTTTCAATATCTGAGACTTCGAAGACAGCTGAAAATATTCCTGTCACCCATGCAGTTGGTGCACTATAATTCTACTGCACTATGTGGAAAGAGAAAAGAACATCTTCCCTGGTCATCCCAATGAGCTGCTTAGCTTTTGAGAGGTGTGAAAACATCCCTTATTTTTTAAGTTGATTCAGTATATTTTTGGTCCATGTCAACTATAAAATCATTCTTTTTTTTTTTTTTTTTTGGCAGACTGGGATTCTCTACTAAGTTGTATTAATTTCATAACAGTTTTAAGTAGCTGTTATGGAATGCTTCACAAAAGAAATCATTGTTGGGGTTTTTTTCATCTCTGGTTTATGGGTAAAGAAAGTGAAGTGTAGATGTTTTTCAAACTCAGGCAACAAACAATGGACTTCTAGAAATAAAATCTGGGCATTCTGAACGTTT
This sequence comes from Charadrius vociferus, assembly GCF_000708025.1. NCBI lineage: Eukaryota > Metazoa > Chordata > Aves > Charadriiformes > Charadriidae > Charadrius > Charadrius vociferus. The sequence continues at coordinate 62,700 of NW_009647007.1, read as the reverse complement.
GCCCAACATAAATTTTTACTGTCACTATGATAGTCCTATAATGTTTCCAAATTTATCTACCAAAATTTCTCAGAAAAATGGAAGGAATTAAGAGCTTCTAATATTCATTTTAGAATCTTAAATCTCAGTATTTAAATTTTAAAAATCTCTAATTTTTCCTATGAAACAACAACATTACATTTTGATATAATCTTACTGACGTTTAATTTAGTGGCAGTATCATAAGCCACCATGGATGTTTTTTTCCAAAATGATATGAATCACAGAATCAAAGAATAGTAGGGATTGGAAGAGACCTTCAGACCTCATTGAGTCCAACCCCCTGCCAAAGCAGGTTCACCTAGATTAGGCTGGACAGGAACTCATTCAGGCTGGTTTTGAGAGAAGGAGACTCCACAGCCTCTCTGGGCAGCCTCTTCCATTGCTCTGTCACCTTCCAAGTAAAGAAAATTTTCCTCATGTTGAGATGGAGTATCCTGTGTTCCAATTTGTGCCCGTTGTCCATTGCCCTGTCACTGGGCACCACATAAGTCTGACCCAATCCTCCTGACAACAGCTCTTTAGCTATTTATTGGCATTGACAAGATCGCCTCTTCGTCTTCTCTTATTCCTGCTAAA
>NW_009647007.1:53703-62010 GCF_000708025.1 Charadrius vociferus | reverse complement strand
CCGCTCTTTAGATATTTATTGGCATTGACAAGATCGCCTCTCAGTCTTCTCTTCTTCAGGCTAAACAGACCCAGGTGTCTCAGCCTGTCCTCATAAGATAGATGCTCCATTCCCTTGATCATGCTTGTAGCCCTCCGCTCAGCTCTCTTCAGTAGATCCTTGAATTGGGGAGACCAGAACTGGACACAGTACTCCAGATGTGGCCTCACCAGGGCAGAGTAGAGAGGGAGGATGACCTCCCTTAACTTACTGACCATGATCTCTTTAATGCACCCCAGGACACCATTGGCCTTCTTGACCACAAGGGCACATTGCTGGCTCATGGTCAACTTGCTGTCCACCAGCACTCCCAGGTGTCTCTCTGCAGAGCTGCTTTCCAACAGGTCAGCCCCTAACCTGTATTGTTGCAAGGAGTTATTCCTCCCTAGGTGCAGGACCCTACACTTGCCCTTGTTGAACTTCATTAGGTTCTTCTCCGCCCAACACTCTAGCCTGTCCAGTGAAAGCGATGAAACCCTAATTACACACAAAAACCCGCAATGTCTAAATCTGTATTGGAATAGATGAACATGGATATGGAAATGCATCTGCTGATTCGCCTAAAATCCTTGTTCCAGTTATGCAATATAACCGAGATTCTGTGCTTTAATGATTGGCTTAACACTTGCACATTCTGCCTGTGTAGTAATCTTATCCTGGTTTATAACAACTGTCCGGTGGTACTGCCCTATTTTCTGTGTCAAAAAGTAGACTGTATTTTGACCTCTAGCAGACAGTAAGAGAGCAAATTGCCTGTTTTCTCTACTGGAGAAGTTTGGGGTCACTTGGAGAAAGGTGATTCAGACTCAGATGTTATTAGAAAATGTAAGTTTATTGTCTACAGTTCTTCTGTGAAATATTTCTTCAAATACCAAAATAATATCAGCTTTATTTTCCTTTTTCTATCCATCATTTAGATTCATAAATTTAAATTTCCAAAGGTTAGAGTAATCTAATACTGTTACTACTGGGATTAGAGGTTATTTTGATTGAGGGGAACAGAAGACAGAGAGGAAGTTTTAGAGATTTGTTCCAGTTCAGAATAAACTGTAAAAAACCACTGTTGCTCACAGCTACTTTTTGATGTAGCCGCTTTTGTGCAAACAGAACAAATAATCATGGCCAGCATCATGGCTTAATATATTTTGAAGGACTTGGAGGAAACAGTCTCATTTGAAGGAAGGAGAGGGCACAAAAGATATAACATACTGAAAAGAAATAAAGAAGCAAACATCCCAAAACTTTCAAACACAGATGAATAGAAAGCTAAAGACTTGCAAGCATGGATGAGTAACTATTGTGTTTCTGTATATTAAATCATTAACTTAAAAAAAAATAATTTTGGCCTGGAGATATTCTATTTTCCTTTCATTTCTTTCATTATTATGAAGGTTGATATGATCAAATTTTACGCACCTCAGTGTATCTTCATAGCAATGCACATACAGCTTTCCTTACATTCTTAAACTTGTTCCATTCTTAAACTTGTTCCATTCTTAATGTTCCGGATACACTGGCTTTTGTAATTTCTAAAAGGGTAACTTTTTCAATATCTCATTTTCGCTTACAGTAACTAATGCTGTGTCTGGCAATGTACTCAATATTCTTTTGTTGAATGCAAAATCAACTATTCAGGTAACCTTCAGGGTTTAGTCAGTTTTCAACTTGGTGGTTGGCAGTAAGAAGGAATTCCATCTAAAAAAAGAGCCTTTAGATAATTTAATGTTGGGTAAATGGCAGGTGATTCTTATAGGCCTATTGGAAAATATTCCTGAAAGGCCCTCCATTAAATATGGAGTTATTTAATTAAATCTTCTAAAGGCTTTATTGACAAGCATTTATACACTTATTAATAAACCTAAAATTGGTTTTCCATTTAAACCTAGGAGAAGGAGAAGTGGTTTGTTGGAAAACAAATGAAGAATATATATTACTAAACCTATTCTCTTCCAAGTTTGGACAGAGACAGGAAAGGGAAAAAAAAAAAAAGAAAACAAAAGAAATCAAAGCAATATTAATTTGGAAGACATTAAAGGGCTTCAAAATCATTTGCATGGTTCATGAACAACAGACCAAGACTTTACTTTTGTATAGGCTTACAGCTTTAGTGTTATTAGTGAAAGTCATTAGTGTTTAATAGCATTGTACTACCAGATACAACGTGACTTTAGAGGACTTAGATCAGCTTCTAACATGTGTCTACAATTCCAGAACTCTCATAACAAATGAAATTGTTAAACTAAAGCTAACATTTCAACAGTTAAGATAAAACCTTTAGGGCAGACTTAAGATCTTTGTTAAAATTGAAGATACTTACAGAGCTACTATTTGTGGAGCATATATTCCGTGAACAAACAGTAGCATTCCAGGTCTGTCTTTGCAGACAACTGTAAAGGACAGCTAATGCAACATTTTGACAAGTTTTTGAGTTAGAAAAATATGATATTTTTCATCACGTGCAATAATAGAATAATATTTCTCTGTTATAACAGTGTTTAAGAAACTGAAATAAAATGTTAATGCTCCAGAATATTTTGGAATTTAATTCAAAATTTGATGTTATAATTAAATTTTGAAATTATTTCTATAATAGTTAATGATTTGTTGGTGGTGACTGTAGTGCAGTAGCTTCATACTTTATTGGGTCATAGGACCTGAAATAGTCTATACATGTATAATTTTGTGTTTAAGTGATCAAAGGCTGCTTCCAGTCAGATCACATTGAAACATGGGATTTTATTTTCTAGATCAAACTATGTCTGTACTTGTAATAAGACTATTTATTTTGGCTTCAAATAAGAATTAAATCAAATGGCAGTTTGTTGAAGTTACCTGCAAAAATGGCATCCTGTATTTTGATCATCAGCAATAAACTAAGAGTATGCACACATATGAAAACAACAAACATCCTTCATGAACAGCTTTTCAGTTGATTAGATTAAAGTAATAGGATCCTTTTTCTAATATTATAGTGGCCAAAGGGGTTTAGAATTCTGGTAGCAGAGCAATCTGTAGAAAAAGGATGACATAGAGGATGTCCTAGAACATTAACCTAAGACTAAAATAATTAATAAAATTGGCTAGGGACTGTTCTCTGAACTTGAGACAAACCAGCACGTCATGTCTATGTGTGTTCAACTAAGGTCTGGCCCGACATCTGGGCACAGATATGGACTCTGACTGTTGGGAATACTCCATGACCTGTGCTAACTTCTGAATTGTCCTCAGCTGTTCATCTAGAAAGTTATTTGGCTTGATCAAAACTGTGACAGGGATCACTCTAACTATGTTAGTACAGATAATCATGTTCCCATGTTTATCACAATTAATATTGCCTGGCACAGTTTGATTTATAAATATATGAAAAATAATTGCTTGATAAATGGTTTATCTTCTGCTTTCCTTAATCATTAATTGTTTTTGCAAATTCTGAATTCCTAAATGTTTCTCCTACCACAATTGCACTCTCTATGGTAAATACAAAGATGTCTTCAAAAACGCAAAGTTGAAGTTCAGTCCCGAAATCACTGCTGAAAGTACATTTCTATGTAACTGCTCAGGCCTACAGCATGTAGTATTATGTTTGGATACATGACTGTGCCCAAGGCAGAGAGGTGAACAGAGAGGACAAGGAGGATGACACTTAATTGTAATTTGAAACAACCTGGACTTTGGAATGCTCAAATTCACTGCAGGCAGTAGTAACTATTCAGTGGAGGAACTGGAAATCATACAATGGTCTCAAAATTATTGGCTGCAAAAAGGCTTTTTTAGGGAAAGGGGTGAACCGCATACTGCAGGAATTGGTCATCCATGCATTATCAGGACAAAGCCATTGCCGTCCCTCTGAGATCGGCACAACTATGTCAGGAGTGATGTTTCAGGATTAGATTCAAAGCTATATCCAAACTCAACAGCTGGCCATTATGTCTATCATAAGATAAACTAAACACCTATATTTTGGCTTGTTCAAAATCTGAATGCAAATGTTGTTATTCTGGCTCTCCTCCTATTGCCATACAATAGATTTGGGTGTCATTACAACTCAGGAGGTTCCCAAAAAAGCTGGTCAGTTGCTCTCCCTCTTCCAAGCTTAGTACTTCTTTTCTATTGCTCTTCATAAAAACTGTGGGAGCTCAGATGAACCCCAGCATATCACAAAACATCTGTGCCATTGTTGATCTAGACTGGTGAATTAACTGAATGATACTGTGCACAACTGCAAGACTCACAGAAATCAATGGTTGACATTGTATCAGTGTCTGTTTCTGAGAGAATATATAGACACATAGTTTACAGTCTAAGATATTATAACACACTGTGAAGTGTAGGAAATAGGCATCTGTTTTTTGTTGTTTTTTTTTTTTTTTTTAATCTTTCCAAATCAGCATAATTTTAATAAATGGAGCCACTTTCATTGATAATTCTTTATATGCTCTCTTAAAGAAAATGGATTTGAATGTTATGTGGCGCTGTGGTATCAGAGAAACCCCATACCTGTAATAGTCAGGATTATTCACAGAATCTAATCAATTCCCCTCTAAATACCATCTTCAAGAATGGGTTACATTAAAACAGAGTGGGCAAAGGAAGTTAGCAAAGCAGATTTTTTCCTATCACTTTAAATTCATTCATATTGAACAAGATGATGGGTAAAGAGAGAATCCAATTCAGAGTTAAGCAGACAGCCATATACAGTCAGTATTTCAACATTTTCCCATTTAATATCCAGATACTAAATTGTCCAAGAATGTGACCACCATCTTAATTATCTGTTGCTTCCCTCTGGCAGTACTGTTAATGTGTTTTCGGTCATTATCACATGAAATACCCCAAAGTGATAAAAGAAACTGGCTTGTATGGCATTTACAATGATGTACCCTAAACTTTTAATTGCTTCAGACCATGTGCTTCTACCTTTCATTTGCTTTATGCTACATACTCTGCCTTTGAAACTTTTTAATAAACTTATAGTATACCCATTTTTGCTGTAAACAAAAAAGTGAAAAATCAATGGGGTGAGGGCATAGTCACTATAATAAATTAAAAAAAACCCAAACAAATAAATAAATAAGAGGGAGAGAAATTTTCTTGTGGGATAAAGCTGGACTCTTTTAGAATATTTTGGTGGAATATATACAACTGGTCATAACAGCAACAAGCAGGTGCAAAGATGTTAAGTGCACATTACTGTAGCCAGTATCACATTGTCATTGTTCCAGTCTACTTATCTTAAGGAATAAAATATTGAGGATGTTTGTGGAAAGGTAACAAGCTTTTGTGTGATTCACTGAGGTGGTTTTGGTTGCTGAATGAAGGATCCTTTTGCTGTCTGAAGAGTAGTGGATTTCAGGTATCTCTGCACTACCAGTACTAGGTCTGTTGCCAGTACAAACATGCGATAACTTGCAACATCACTGTCTGTTTTCAGGCAGCCCTACTGCATTGAGGCAGTAATAACGAAGGGCAGAAGCTTCCTCGGTGTTCATAAGTACTGGGTAGTTAGCTCCGTCTCCCATGGACTTAAGGCCGAGAATGCAGAGAGAAAAAATAACTGTAACAATTCTGAACAAGGCTCAAGTTTTTTTTTAAGAGTACTGGTGCCTGTCCTTAGCTATGAATTTCTTAACTCTGAAACTGAAGAGTTGTGTTTGTTCTCCTTCAGGGCCCATGAATCTTGCATTCTTGACTACCCAGTGACAGAGCTTCAACATGAGGTGAAAAGGGTATCCCCATTTTCTTTTCTCCTTCTTATTTCCTTCCCCCCTCCCTTATGCTTCTGTGGTGATCAGGGCACACTCCTGGGAAAAAAGTGATTTTAGTTTGAAATCCTTTAGATTAAGGATACTGAACTCAAATCTCCCAAGTGATTTCTTTAACCAAGAGTCTGTCATACAAAACATGAGCAATGCCTCCCCTCATCACCTTTCTCTTGACAGCTGTGTTTTAAAGGCAAAGCAGTTGAAACTGTGTTTTATAAGTGGCTCAGTGAGTGTCAGGCACACTCAAAGTACAAGTTTCAGACCTTCAATTCTACTATGCTGGTCTTCTTAGGTAACTTATGAATTCCATCAGGAGTTCATTGAGGCTTGTGCATCCTCAAGAGGAGACAGGAACAGTTCTAGACATATGCAAAAATGGAATTTCTGACAATTTGGAAAGTTTTAGGTCAAACAAAGTTAGGAAATTTAGCTCTTTGCTGAGCATTGGTGTTTTAAACAGCAGTTAATCCAGGAGGTGTGTAAACTCTACCTACATTTTTTTTTCAAAGGAGCCTACACTCTTTTTATTGTATGTGTTTTATTCCTAGTTTGTACTGTAGTATCTTCCAGTCTTAATCCTTTTCTTCTGAAATGTTAACTTTCTTTTTATTTATTGGAAACAGTATGCTACTTTTCCGTTTACTCCTGGTATCAATTTTATCACTTTCTATGAATCACAGCAGATATAAATTTGGTGTAAGTAATGTACCAGTCTTTAACTCTGTCTTTCTAAACTCCATAGACTGAATTTTTACTGGCTTATACCTGAAGACATTCATATCTGGGCAAGTGTTATCATTAGTACAATATGGCTTCCTAAGTGGAAAAATTAGAGAATTAGACAATAGATGGCTTGTCTTGTTACTTAGGCCTAACTTGTCACTTTTCTTATTTGTCAAAAAAATGAAATAACAAAAATTACTGTTAGTATGGTTATAGACTATAAAATTTGAGAACCTGATTCTAACAGCTCTTTGGGGACAATTTTATTTGTGATAAAATCTAATAGATAGTAGGTTTAGTTTCTTTCCACAACTGTTAGTGTAATTAGGAAAATCTTGACTCCGGAAGATGTTTACCGTAGATCTTCTAAGATCACAGAGTGGTTAAACCTGATTTTTAGAACCTGGCATTAAAAAAAGTCAAGTAAGAAAAAGCCCATAAAACTTAAGCCCAACAAAAAAGCAGGAGACTAGTCTAAATAAGTCATTCAGATTCTCACTGTACTAAAGAATTACCTTTTCATGTTGGGATGAATTGCTGACTGAAAGAGGTTTTTTTTGTTTTCGGTTTAGTATTTTTTTCCTATTGACTACCAAGGCATTTTAGACATCAGTGTTAAACTGAATGTCTAACTTCAGATAAGTCAATTTAGGTGAGACAAATCTCAGGTTGGTTGACTGAGTGGGTAAGAAAAGCTTAACAGTATGTGGCTAGAGGTCATTTACAAGATGTCCTGTTACAATTTTGTGGTTGTGAGTCACAAAATATTATTACATTGATTGATCTACCTGACACAGCTGTTGTGAAAATGAGTTACTCTTTGAGAGAAATAAATCCGAAAGATACAATTCCACCTCCTCTAGTCCAATACACTTCCGATTGACTATAATGGGAGATACAGCAGGGTGAAATGTTCAGAACTAAACTGCGTAACATTTCTTTTCAATTTACATTATAAATAAGAAAATCCTTCAAAAGTTTTAGTAGACAAAATTTGTTCTCCTCCTATCTGGTTTCAACAGTAGCAAAACCAATCAGAACAAGGACAGAAGTAAACCTTTAACTTCCTCCACCTTTTCTTCTCCAAACAGGAGCCATGCTTATTGCCTACAAATAAACAGACTTCCAGTAACTGAAGGATAATTACTTCTTTTCCTGTGTTTATATCTGATTCATTTTTGAATGCAAAATTTCACCAGGTTTGAAGATTACAAAATATACTTCCTAACTCATTTTTTACCCATTGAAATGTGCAAAATTGTAACTGTGATCTTAAGATAATCACACACTTTAGCTGTTTTAGTGATTCATGGTTGTACCTCAGTAGAGCAAAATATGCTACACATATCAAATTATCTATCTATCTGATCTATTTTGTTACAAACTAACTAACAGTGGGATTTATCCCAGCTAACTCAGTTTATCTAAAAATTAAGATGGATTCAGCTCTAGATTAAGATACTAAAATTTTGGTATCTGCATGTCAGCCATGTGTATAAACTCCTATTGGAGTTGATAAATATCTGTGTCTCAATACAGCTGCTAAACAGAGATATGGTCTTGTTTATCTTTCCTGGCTCTTGATCTAGAAGGCTTTTAAACCTCTCATCACATCAGTCCTGTGGGGTTGTCTTTGACACCTTAGGGCATCCCAAATGACACTAGACAGTTATGAACAGGCAATACAATTGAGTGCCTAGTCAATGGAGTCTGAAGTGGTTTTAAACCTCCCAGAGTGTCATCTTTCCATGATCCAAAGCCTAGTTTTAATACAGCACTATTG
>NW_009647007.1:0-53669 GCF_000708025.1 Charadrius vociferus | reverse complement strand
AGACTAGAGCCATGAAAGAGAAAAAAGGCGAAACTGCAGACAAGGTAAGAGAGAGAAGTTCAAGGTTTTCACAGGAATAACAGGGGAGAAAAAAACTTAAGGGGAAAAATAAAGAGTAGCCTTTTAGTCTTAATAATGTCTTGTATAATGCTAAGCAACTGTTGTTTTAGAATTTTAAGTTTTTAAATAATTATATGTGTGATCTGTATCCGTGCGTAGAACTTCCACAGTCATTCATATTCAGTTTCTCCTGCTGTCTAGTCTTTTCATTTTCTGCTCCAAATACTTAAATGCCCCAGTAAAAGGGCAAAATGTTTTTCTATCATGGTTTTAAACTACAGAAAATAATTTAAAACCCCCCACAAAGATATATTTCTAAAATATAGACTGACATCCTGCCCCCACCACTAGAAAACAGGATACTTGTGGTAGTTATTATTAAATCCATTGCAACAAATTTCTTATGCAAAATTGATGCAAGCCTGGGTTCTGAAGTTTTTCAAAATGGTTGTGCACTGGTCTATTCTGGACACCTTATTTCCAATGAATAGACAAGAGTTTTCTCAAGGTATATTCAGGGGAACAAAGAGACAGTGGAGTGCTGGTAAAATAAAATATATGAATCCAAAGAGGAAAGAAGAGGTTATCTGGGCTTGAGCTCCCTCCTCCATTTGTTCCATGAAACTAAAACATCTGTACTTAATTTTACTACGCTTGAACATAGTCAGAAAAGGAATTAAAAGAAACCTTTTTAACAGGAGGGATATGGAGAGAAATAGCCATCAGGAATTCAACCCAAAGAGTGTGTCGAATTACCTAAAAAATATTCTACCCTCTTTCAAGGCCTATCCTAAATAATTTGAGAACAGAGATGACATTTAAAAGCAGAAGGGAAGGTGGGCAGGAAGATCAGAGCAGAAAAGATGAATTTCTTGTGCTGCAATATAACACCATCATTTTTCTTAATTATTCTTGACATTTCACCTATTATTCTGTGAGCTCCCTCAGAGCATAGAGGGGGAAAAATGCCAGTTGCTTTTCAGAATAAAATGTGAAGAGGTACTTGCTGTCGGCTTTTATGGCTGGAGTCTGCCCTTTGATGCACAGAATCATAGCACCACCTATCTGGTAAAATTAGCTATTATGTTTGTAGATGTGCAACCCAAGGCAGATTACGCAAAATGGTGTGTGTGGTGTGTATTTGTCTAGAAGAAAGCCAGTACAGTAAAATTAATTTTATGTTAAAAGCAGAATACTGAATATATGGTGAAGAAAAGTAATACTTAAGTGCTGAATTAACCCTCTAAGAACTTTTATTGAAATTTGTAAGCCAAAATAATTAGTACGCATCTATATAGGGCATTTCAATTCAATATATTCTCTAAAACCCAGGACCAATGTTATAGAGTAATATCTATCTATCATAATGAATGAAACATTAATTTCCTGAGCTCCTCTAGGGTGTTGCTGTAAAACAAGGATTAAGAATTCTTCATCAGAACCAATGTGAAAAGGACGTAGAGGTTATCCTAAGAAACCTAGAGTTTTCATAGAAATACAGAAAACAAAGCAGAAAACTCAATCAAAGTGGTATAAAATTTTATCTTCTTAATAAGAACACCCTCATTTCATTGTTGGGTTTTGGTTTTTTTATTTAATTTCTGTACTTCAGTGAATCATGAGGTATAGGCAGGAAATAAATTGCTAGCCCACAAAATTACACCAATCAAGGCAATCACTATTGTTAAAAAAAAAATCGTATTTAATAAGGATTATACAATTAAAGTATATGCTTGGGAATTAATAAACAGAAGTCACAGCAAATAATTTCACAAGGCAAAGCACATATCTGCTAGAAGGCCATCATCCGTGTCAGAATGTATTTATCTGTCTATTTATTTATGTATTTATTTATTTAAGGGAATACTGACTGCTTCATGGAAATACAGACTCAAAATGAAAATCTATTTTATTCACATGGGACTTCTTGAAAGTTTGATACATTTTGTGGGTAAGCAGCTCTTCCTTAAATCTTTCTCATTTCTATTGAGATTCATGGGTGTAAGATAATGAAACTACATTAACTGAAATCTGTAGAATCTCAGTCCCCTCCGCTCTAGTAAAATTCATGCTGGGGAAGAAAATCTTCCATATCAATCCACTATGAATGGTCAATTCTCTAGTACTTTTTTGGTCCCTGTTCTCATAAATTCTGCCCTCCTCTCCAGTAGTAGGCATTCTCCTGATCTTCTGCAGTTCTACCAACCAGTGCTAAAAGAGAAAATCACAGTTGTCATGCCCGCTGGATATTAATATATTTAAGAAGGCATGCTTGCAAAATACTGTGCAAAAGCCTTCCAGTCCATAACACTCCCACAGTGTGTGGAGGGAGACCGGGAATGATAGATGTGTGCTCTCTTCCCACATAAGGAGAAATTTAGCCCCCGACTGGCAGTCAGAACTATAACCCTAACCACCGTTGCGTGCCTTCCTCCTCTTTTCCAGGAGGATGTTGTTACTTATTGTCACACTTACGCAGACCTTTGCACATTAAGTAGGGTTATACTTAGGGGTTGTACAGTGTTAACAGTGTGTTTAAGCTAGGGTATGGGTAAGGAGAGTCTTGTAAAGAGGTTCTGTCACAGCATCAACTGCCAGCACGCTGCATGCACCTTGTAGTGTCGAAGTGACTTGGATGCTCTGAATGAATGTTAAGTGCCTGATTTGAGCATACAACTGTGGATACAATATAATGAGTGCTGCCTAGCATATCTTTATTAGATGTCTCCTAAGGAACAATCTATAAAATTGTGGATACGAAGCCATGGAGTTTTGTGTCATCTACCTTGGTGTAGCTTCTAGGGCAAGGTCCTTTAATTTTTATTGTTGCCGTTCTTCAGAAACTCGTATAAATCACTTAAGAGTTAAAAAAATAAATGTTGATTTACAGATGGAAATTCCGTTATTAAAGGGTTTATTATTTGTTGTTCTTTCCATCATCATTGTTGTTACTACAGTAATTCTAACTTCAGAAAACTGAAAATAACTACTATAACTATGTCTCAGGAAAAATACATAATAAATGCTATCTATTGACAGGCTTGTGGACCAAATAAACACTTGGAATTAGATGAAATTATGCTGAAAAGTTATTGGTGGATATTTTTTACCTATTAAGAAGACTGCCAATATTTGATCAGACCTAAGATCCCTTTACTCTGCTTTCTGCAAATAAAGTGTAAGTAAGAATTTGTGGCAGGTCAGGCATGAATATGCACTTAGATTCTGACAATTTTTAGCCTAGGGGTTTCCTGAGCTGGAAGCTCTTCTTAATTGGTACAATCATCTTTTGAAGGAATGTTAATCTTTAGCACATGATCTTGCAGAAAGGAATACCATACCTATTGCATTTTGTTTGATTATTTAAGTTCTATTGTAGTGAAAATAATTTTGAAGCTGACTGGAGTGAATAAAACACCCGAGTAATATATTTTAGGTATCTACTTTTAGATGAGATGAATAGCTCTGTAGATTTACTGGTTCCTCCCCATTGATCTAGTGGTTAACTTAGATGCCTACATTGTAAACACATAAAATTTGGTCTTAAGATCCTATGCTTTCTCTTTGTGTCAATTAGACATTATTATTATTTTTAATAATATCCTGAATCATAACCTTTAATGCAAAGATATTCTGAAAGAATTGTTAAACTTCAAATTTTAGTATTTAAAGGAGTCTGTGAGTCTTAAAACATTAGAGGAAACATTCATGGGAGGCAGGGTATTCCGTATCTTCCTATTACATTTTACATGTCTCATCTAAAGCATCTAAGCCTGTTTGTTTCTTCTTCCAAAGCAGATGGTCCCAGTGTTGGACCTCCTATTGCAATTCCTATTAACTGTATGTCCTCCGGTCACCACTCTTTTTCTTACACATTATGAAAATCTGGACTTGTTTAATTTCTTTGTGTCTGGTTTCTTATCACTATTAAAAGAAAAGAGAGATATTTCATATCTTCATTAAATATGAAATTTGATCAATACGTACAAAGTGCTTCCATTGTACTCACCAGAATGTATTGCTTGAAGTTGTCCTCAAAACACAGCAATTTAAAAATAAAATTAGTTTGAGGTAATATATTTTTTATGTGTAGGACTTAATAATAAAAAAACCCCTAAATCTATTCATGACTAAATCACCAGCAATTAATATGTGGCTATAAAATAATCAGTTCCGTGAAATCTTTTTAAGGGATTAGTTTTTAATGAGCTGCATGCATCCTCAACATTTAGAAAGAGGTAAAAAAAGAAGATTCCAACCATTTCATTACACTCTCATGCGCTGCTATTCTGAGAGAGTCGGAGGTGTGCATATGCAGAATGATCACTGGTCTGAGAGATACTAGGCTAATGGCTACTGCAGGTGAAAAATGTCAGGTGATCAAATCTGCAATGGTGTCAGACGGGATTCCTTCTCTCTCCTGTCTGAGCTGTTAATTCACCTAGAATAAAAAGGAAAATAATCCGAAATGAATTTCTTTGTCATTTTCAGAAAGACCGATTGTATTTCTTTCTCCACTGGAATGGAGTCAATTCATGCCGCAAACAGATGTCTTTTAAATATATTAGATTGCAAGTAAGTTTAACACAGAAGACTTCGTTCTTACTTTAGATCCATGGGAGCATATTGTAACCTATCTTGTAAAAATCACCTATTGTGGTTTTACATAGATGTCACACAACAAAGGTTGGATTCAAGGCCTAAATCGGCAATCTCGTACCAGATTAAACAAGCTGTAATACATGAGAAAGAAGGAGCTTTTTACTGCTGAAGATATATCTATAGTCTGTGTAATGAGAAAAGTAAGGTAATTACAACAGCTTGTCCTTGATGCCCTTCAACAGAAAATAATCTGACATAAATATTTAACAAAAGCATGACACAGAAAATTCACACTCTCCATTAAATATGTTTTTTATATTTTATTAATATTTAAATTATTGGATGTCTACATTTTTTCATAGCAAATCCTTATAACTTGAGGGGGCTTTGCCTCAGGCAAAGCACTGCTGTTTGATTTATCTTCTGCACTTGTCTTTCTTTAACAAAATGAACTTTTTTCAGAGAAGTGCAAAGCTGTGTTTGACCCCACAGGGAAAAAGTTTTCCTTTTTAAGAAATGCGTACAAAGCACTTAATAAGTTATGTCACTCAGTTTTACTGTATATTATTTTTTCAGTGACTACAGTTAACTTTCTGAATCCCCAGATGCCAACATTTTAATAAAAACAAGACATTTTCAAAAAAATGTCAGTAGCAAAGTGATCAAAGTGCTATGGGAGCAGTTTGGCAACAGTTTGAGCTTTGAATTTCCTATTCACTTTCCAAAACATTCACTTAAAAAGCGTTTATTGAAGCTGAACTGCCTTTATCAGCCTGATCAGAGCTCCATAAAAAGCATGCATGATTCAACTGCCTTTCCAAGCTTTAAAAAAATATAACTTTGATATATGCCTCACAAGTACAGCACAATAGTTTTCATGCTCACGTTTGTTAAGATTTAGTGCAGCCATTAAAGAACAGAAGGGCTCTTTGGTGGCAATTCTCAGACATACCAAATATCCCAAAGCACAACCTTCTACAAATCAGAGATTAAGGTACTGACAAAAATTTCCACTTGATTGCAGTTTTTCTCCTTAAACTTGTATCAGGAGTGACTATCTTTTCGATCAAATCTCTGAGGGAGGTGATTTTTTATTTTTTTACTCTCTGAGAAAAATATCAACTGAGAGATAAAAAGTGACATTTTATGTGCCTTGTCCAGAAGTCAGTTGATTTATTTAAAAAACTTTGTGTGTGCCTGACCTATACATGAAGTTTGTGACATGTCTCTTGTCAAGTATTGATCACTTAAGACTTTACTGTTTGCTTACTGCAATGTAGCTAATAATCTCTTTTTATTTAGTTTTGTGGCTTTGCATTCTTATCATGACCCAGTTGATTTCTCTGGGACATCCTTGCTTCAGCTGTGTAAATGGGCTATGGAAATTAAGCCTTTTAAAACACCTTTCCTGGGCAAACAGCCTTTGTTTTCCATCAGTTCACACTGCAAGTGGTTTGCATGCAGATAGAAATATTTGGAAGCAGCAGACGCCATCAATCTTTATGACTTTCTGATACACACCATTTCACCTCAACCTCTTGTAAGGGATGGCTGAGCAATCATGCTATATTCTCTTTGAATGACGTAAAACTTTCTTGTTCAGCACACCTCAGCATTTTGTGATCACTGCTGGGTATACATGAAACACGGGAATTTCATCAAATCTCTTCTCGGTTTTTTTCAGATGGCATTCCAATCTGCCAGACCTTCTTTCTTCTAAACACTTATGTTATACTGTCATACTTTTCCTTACTCCTCACTTCAGGATGAAGAGAGTGATTATATCTTATTTTTGTAATGTACTCAGACTATTTCTGTACAGACTTGGGATGTTGACAGAGACATTATTCCTAGGGTCACTGGCAAATCTTGTATGGAAGTGTGAAAAGCTAGCAAAATGAGAAGGAAAAGCTCATATTTTAGGATATTTGTATATATCTCACTAGAGAAATAGGATGATCTTCAATAGAGGACTTAGATCCTGCCTTGTTCAGAACTGGATATGTAACCATCATAGGGTTTTGTATGATGGAGTTTCTGAAGCTGCATTTATGCCACCCAAGTATTTGTAATGCAATCGTTCATTTTACAGAGATCTCAAATGTAATGAACTGAGCAATGATATTTCAAGCTTCTATTCAGCATTAATTGAACACAGGTGTCTGCAACAGATCTTCCAACTAAATCTTAGGGTCTGCAGGTGCCTTTAAATATCTGTTTGAACTGGAGTGGGGAAAAATGTAACAGACATTGATTTGAAATTCATCAATCTTTATGGCAACACCCAGCAACATCAGCAAGAAATAGAATCTCATTTGTCAGATTAAAAAAAAAAAAGAAAAGAAAAAAAAGAAGAGTCTGTAATCTACTATGAGAACAGAGCAATAACTGCATGGTCAATATAAAATCTGTGATTCTAAAAATTCTAGCTCAACTTCCCTCTAACTCTCCGCCTGTCTATATTACAGACACTCCCTGTCTCTTTACGTTAAATTTCTTAAACCTTTGTGGTTATTTCTTTGTGCATGCCTAGAACTGTGCCAGACTTATTACAGCTCAGCAGTTCAGAGATTACTTAAGCTCAACCAAAACACAAAGCAAGACATTTCTTTTCCAAAATATCACTATGTTTGATATGAGAATGTTTTTCACTATTAACTTGAAATAGCGACAAAAGTGAACTGCTAACAAATATTGGTCAGATGTTATTTTCCTTAAACTAAGCTGGAAGAAATAGTATTCTCTGTGTCTGTAAGTATGAGGTAGATAAAGTGCTGCCCAGATGGTAGAAGAGGCAAATTCTTTTCTTTCCCTCACCTAAAATTATTCAAAACCAGATCCCATATGGGAATAGGCTAACCATCTGGCTATATCTGTTTTATCTGACCAGGGAGTGGTTGGGAAATCCTACTGGGAAAGGAAAAGTCTTGAACTGTGATTACCGTTCTAAATAATTTTTTCTGAAATTTACTTATGTAGTCACTAACAAAAAGTTTGAGCATTTCTGAAACAGATAGCATATTTCATATCTCCACTGTTTCAGGTGACATCCTAGTCACTCCCACACAAAATTATCCTCTTGTTCTACTTCACTGAGTCTTACACTCTGTTTTGCAAAGTTGCACAACTTCAGCAGAAGAATAGGAAGATGCTAACCACACTGTGAGGCCTGTAATCTGCTGGTGAGGAAACTCTTCTGGAGGAAAGGAGTCGAATCTAATTCTGTCCATATATGCCAATATTTGATCAGTACAGCAACTGTGCGAAAAGAAGGTTATCCCCCTCAGTTTCGGACATGATTTCAAAGAAAGCACAAGTGGAAACCAATAGACTGAGGAGTTCCCATCCCTCAGTAAGTGTTTTGGAAGCTCTAAAAGTGCTTAGCAGCTGAGCATTGAGTTGTTAAAGTCTGGCAAGAAACCAAAGTCTGCAGTATTGGGGTTGTATCTATACTAGAAGGCTAAGCAGTGCTAGCGACTTTTCTCAAGTTCTGCCTGGGTGGTTGATCTGACGTAACTTGACACGCTTGTAAACTTCTTCTACAGCCAGATGCCACAGTACCTATTGGGACTGTTTGCTGGCATGTGCTACCCAAGAAACCATGCCTGGAGAAATGTCTGGAAAAATGTCTGAAGGAAAAACTGTGCAAGAGAGCATGTTAACAATTATATATCATAGATAACCAGGTACAAGGGCTAGACCTATATTGTGACCCTGATAAATTTACTAGCACAGTTCTGGCAACTCCAGGTTCCAGTTAAGTGCAAGAATGATTCAAAAAGTCTTCTAACAGTTGCTGCTTCCATAATGTCCTTCTCTTAAGCATTTTCTATGATACCTGCTTCAAGCCCTGTTGAACTCACATTTCAGCTCTTTGAGAATGGTAACACTGGCTTTTCTCTTCTATTTGGCTACCCTTTACCATAAAGCTTGAGGAACTCAGCATATCAGAGATTAGTGACCTTTTGTCAAAGGCAGTTGAAATTAATTGCCTTCAGAAGCAAACAGACAGACATAACACACACATAAACATTATTGATGCAATCCCAGTTTGACTAGGAAACAATGTTAAAAATAAATAAATAATAAAAAAAAATATATATACCAAAATTAGAGTGCTTTTATTTGAGGAGTAACTGCGTCTTCTCTTTAGATCCTTAAATCAAACTGCACGCTGACTGACTCTGTCTGACACCTGGCTATTGCTTTCTTGATGCCTGATGCTTAACTTGTAACTCCTGCTGCCTTTCACTTGAGTTGAAATTTGATCTCCTGGCACCTGAAAATCCTGACTCTTAGAATGTTGATAAAGAGCATTCTTTTTAGAGGTAGGACAGAGTGAAAGTGAAGCAGATTAGAATTCTTTTGGCTAGAAATAAAACTAGCAAATTAAAGAGTTAACTATTTCATCAGCAAAGAAATGTAAATTTCTCCTGGTGATTTGAAAAAATATGTTCTAAGGTATTATTTATACAGTATTTCAGCATCACATAGTTAAAGTCCAAGATACTCACACTGCTTTTCTAACAGAAAAAAAAAAAACCACCAAAAAAACCCCCCAAAAACAACCAACCAAAACCCAAGTAATATAAAAATTAAACTTGGGAAGGACTATAAATGAAAAGCAGAACTTTAGGCTTTATTCTCATGATCAACATCATTAGCAATAGTATTGCTACAACAGAGAAAAGTCTTAATGATGTAAGAGACAGTCTAGCTATGTTTTGCAGTGAATTGACATAATAACAAGCAATTCACAATGACAAATAATACATGGAGGAAAGAAAGCCCTCATTTACCTGCTGATTTTTCCTGATGATGCTTATTTTTTAACTCTAAAATGACATAAACAAAGAGTTATGCTCCTAACCTTGCCAAGGTGTTCCTCTGCCTTGGTGATTTGGAGTGTTGTGATACATAAACCTAAATCCAGTCAAGGCTGAGAAATTATTCTTCTCTTGGCTCTGTTCCCTGAGGCAGCTGTTAGAGTTGGCATTCTCAGACATGCCTGACACACGCACTCTGAAAATGTGTAGCCATCTCCAATTTTATGCAGATGTCCAGATGCTAGAGTGCTGATTGAGACATGGATGATGAAGGTTCAGTTCGTTGATTTTTCCTGAAAGTGGGAAGTTCAAATCCTAGTTTCCCACTTCCATTCAAAACGTGTTAACCTCGAGGACGTTCACTTCTGCTACAAAAGGTCACTGTCTACCTCTGTTACTGAAATCATATTTCAATTTAGAAGATTCATTTGGTGAGAAAAACATACACAAAACAGTGTAGTTCATTAATCTGGTAGATTAACAGGATGGGGCTATTACTTGGAATGTGTCTTTTGTATAATATAATAGTATTTAAAGTGGGTGATAGAGATCAGATCACCTACAGATGCTTTACCCATAATAATGCTCTCTCTTTCTGCTTTAATGGTTTGTTTATGAACAACAGCACATCAAGTAATCTGGAGATTATAGTGCAATTTGGCATACAGATCTGTGTCCCTCCCAGCAAAGTGTAATTGACTTCTTTATAAATAAATCACTAAACAAGTTATTTAACCTTTGTTGGTTTTTTTTAGGGAATGAAAAATTAGGCCGCTCTGTGAAAGGCTATAGCTACCTTCCTTCAAAAAAAAAAAAAAAGGAGTGGAAAAAGACACCAAGGCATGTTTGAAGCTAAAAGCATGAAGCATGTTTCAAGATATACCCTGCACTTAATATTTCCTATTGGCCACAGTAGAACATGGTTTGGTTGGATTGTATCCTGAGATGTCTTTTTCTATGTTTATATCAGTAAATTAAACAGTTCCGGGGAATGTTCATATGCTCCGGGACTTGGGCATCTATTTTTTTTAATTTTATTTTTGTAGTGGCTCTTAACAATTTGACTTGAATCAATTAGCACTCTCCCAAATAATTCCTGGGCATGGTTCAGGAGTTATCACATGCTATGGACATTCTTAATTGTAATTCTGGGTCTGTTTTCCTGTTTTAGAGGATGAAAGAATTTAATGGTATGAACACACATGCAAGGACTCATTTAATGCTTCTCAGCCTCAATGTCAGCCATTGGTTCTGGACACATTTAATTTACTTGTATAAATGTAGCTTAAAACTACTGAAATACTGTGTCAGGTGCACAGATTTTGATTTCCACTGCTTTACCTGTTAGGTCCTAAGCACATCTTTGCCTGTGATCTTCTCTGGATCCTAAGAAACTGGATTCCTGGATTCCTGGATTCCTAAGAAACTTGCCCAAATTTACCCAAGATGCCCATTTGTAGATAAAAGAAGTAAAGCAGATTAGACTAAGTCCTACTTTTTAATTAAGAAATCATCCGTCTTTCTGGTTTTTAGCAAAAGGTGTGCAGAAGAAAGACTTCGCTTAGTGGATGGGAAGTGGAACATTATTTCATACTAAAGAGACTAGTATAAAAATAAGCAATATAAAATTGTCTGAAAGGAGCAAAGGGAGCATTCAGAAGGTGAAGAACAGGTGAAGGTTCACAGCAGATTTAAGAAAAAAAAAAAGTAATCGGGCATAGAGTAATGTTACGGAGAATTTAGTAATGTTACGGAGAATTTGAAGACTATACATGAATGTGATAAGAAGTTGATGACAAGTTTAGAGAGCAGCAAGTTAATATTGGTTTTCCAGAACAGGGTGATGCATTTAACTTTGATACTTTGATAAAAATGAACAAAAGATAGCGGAGAGGAGGCTAAAGCTGTCAAGACAACAGATAACAAATACATAGACCAGAGTATTGGATGGAAGAACAAGAACAGGAGAGATATTTTACACTGAAGAATGAGTGACAAGACTTTGACAAAGCTAGCTGAATACTGGAAGTCTTGAAGTGGAGCTCAAATAAACAAGAACTAATAACAGTGTGCTTTCCTTGAGACAAAAGTCTTCCATGCATAATGGTAGCGTCAGTAGGTTTTGTGAGTCACTCTGTGTATATATGTATATGTCAATCACCTAGTCAACAAATGTACATTTATAATTCTGAAAGGAATGTATTGGATTTTAAATCTCTCTTTCTTATGCACGTACACAAAAACATGTATATGTAGACATTCTGTAAAGCATTTCTATCACAGTAGCAATTTCTCTTGACATGCAATATTTTTGGTATAAAAAAGACAGAAGTCTAAATGAAATTTTGGCAACACAGTCTATAAAAACAGATTACTTAGTTTAGTTACTAATCTATTTTGTGCCAATATCATTATTTCATTTGCATAGTGTTATGTTTATTGGAAAACTTGAATTTTAATGTTTACTGCTTCTTCTTCTTCATCTTTTTTTTTTTTGCTGTTGGTTTTTTATAAGGTGCAGAATGTTTTCTCTCACAGAATTAAAAGGAAAAAAAAAACAAAAAACAAAACAAAACCAGTACCACACCAGTGTGTGATGGAAACATTTGCATGGAATTCTATATTGTTGAAATACTGGAATTCTAAGTTTCTGTTTAGAACACTGGTCTTCTCTTCCATGATTGTCTTGTCTGAGCCACTTCCTATAGGTGGAAGATTTTCTTATTATTTCTGTGATTCTGTTCTCCAGGTTTACCAAACAACTCCATTCAGGGCTCAGGGTCCCATTCTGCCACTAACTAAACAAATACACAACATTCAGTTCCCACTTTAAAAATGTATGATCAGTGCATTAAGATCCAAACACAGAGATACCCAAAACAGAGGGAAGGGGACAAGAAAATATGAGACAATTCTGATTAAAGCTGAAAGCTGAAGTCAGGGCCTGTCTCTGCATAACTTCCATACTGTTTCATCCAGGCCTCACATGATGGTTCAGTGGAAGCTGTAAAGTATGACAATGAGGTGGCTTTGTGGCTGTTCACAAGGAATCCCATACATTGCCAGAGGTATATAGAATCAGTCATGAAAGTACTTGTTTAAAAAATTAAGACATGGATGGAAAGTAGCCATTTTAATTTGAGTAGAGGAGGGAAGTAACATTTCAATACTTTCAAAGAGCCAATAAATGAAAGGAAAAAATAGACAGAAATGTGGAGGAGAAAGGCGGTCTTATGGGGAGCTGAAGAGAAAACAGTGGTGTAACCTCTGTCCAGTAGCGTGGTCATCACAGATTTCAATTCCATATAATCCTTCAGTCAGTCTTATTTGGAATCAAATGGGTCAATGTCAGATTTCTATTTTTTTTTTACAAGCTTAAATCCTCATTCACGAACACTGGAAAATGTGCTTTCTGGTACATAGTCAGCTTTTATTTTTCCTCATTCACAAACATAAATTGCTTGACTTAACAAAGAATATTTTATTTGAGGGAGAAAAGGAATACACAGAAAAAGTACATAAGCAGGGTAACATGCAGCTCCTAACTGCTAACAATTTCATGGTCATCTTTTATAATAAGGCAACTCCTAAGTTAGCTGTTTGTTTTTTTTTTTTCTCTGCTTGTGCAGTGATATGTACCTCACAGCTGCGATTGCCCAGTCTTGCTGGGTACTAAAGCCCTACTGCTGACCTTATGGTGATGTGACCTACTTTGCTTTTAGTGACAATCCCTCACTACTCCCTGTTGTGCTACTGCTTACCACTCCTTGTTCTGCTAGTAGCTTTACTAGCCATTCCCAGTGTTTATAAATTCTTATCAAGAATTCAGGAAGCACTGAAAACCAAGTTTTGTAACATACAAGTGATTCTTAAACACACCCTTTTCCTCAATTTACAGATAACTCTTAAACTTATCTTTTAAAAAACATTTTCCTTCAACGTCTCCTGTCTTTTTTTTTTTTTTTTTTTTTTTTTAATAAAGGCCATAACTTGTATACCCTGCTACAGAAGGCCTTCGGTAAGCTGTCCACTCTGTTTGCATATATTTAATTGGCCATCATTCGTGTACACTCTTATGATCAGAAATGTCTCTTTACATTTTAATATTAGCAGAAAGAGTTTCCAAACATAAAGAAATAATATATGCAAACAAATAAGCTGCAGGCTGCCCATTGGAGCATTTCATTTGTCTCCTTCCTTTCCACTAGATGTCAACAGAATGCTCTTCCTTTTTGGACTCCCCTACCACTTGAAAAATTGGAATAAAGAATAGCAGGGGACTGGGTTTTGCTTTATCTCTTAGCCACAAAGCTTACATCCCCATACATCCCTGAAAGGGTATACCAAAGAGAATAAGGAAAAAGAGATCTTTCGCTAAGGTAGAGAATGATTTTTGTTTACTGAATCAAGATTAGGCTCAGTGGGTGTTGAATTGAAATAAAATTTCTTTTAAATATCCCTGAGGAATCGATTGTAACCAGCAGTTAATGACCAGTTTGTGAACAGCTTGAGGGAAAGCCAAGGGCAGTTAAAACTCCAACAAATTAGTTGTTAACTGTGCTAATGGATGATATCGCAGGGATTATTGCTATTATAAACTGTAATCAATCAGGTTTACTATTGTGTCTAAGAAAAAGTTTGTAAGTAACAATATTTTATGGATGCAGCTCTGCTTTTCCAGTTTTAATTAACATGATAATCTGAGTATTCCATGATGCTAAATTCTACTTTCAGTTCCCAGGCAAATATAAGCATGCATATTACATATAAAAATAATAATGATAAGTACTTAATGATAAAATGTGGTCGTATGAAATAATGACATCAGCTGAGGCATCAGGAAACTTCTCATGATTTATAGCAAGACCATACAAATAAAGAGGACTATGTGTGTCTGGATTCACTGTTGTATTCTTCCTAGTGACACAAAGTTGTAAATTTGAGTAATTCATGGCTGTTTTGTTGATTCAGTTCTGAAATTTCACCGCATGTGTAATTCCTGTTTACACAGTGCTTTGCTGAGCACTGCATCGCCTGCTCTCAAGAGCAGTAATTCTCTCCCAGTCCCAGGTGATGCATTGGCTAGTTCATCCCATCTGGGAGATTTGTGAACTGTTTCTTTAGCAACTGGGTCTGCTGTATGGTTTCTCGAGGAAGGAAATGTAGCCTTCATGGGTACGGCTTTTTTTTGTTTGTGTGTTTTAACTCTTAATGTGGACCTTAACAAAAGCCTATCCTCTTATTAGTGGCTTGCAATGCCAATGTCTGTGTGCAAGAAATATGGAGAGTAGTCTAGAGGAACCAATAGAGTTAGTATTGGTTTACATTATAAAATATATCCATATTTTCAAGTAGGTTTGACACGTCTTTTGCTTTGGGTCATAGAATCACATTGGCTTCTGTTGTATGTATGGTACTAGTGTGAGTCTCCACTGTTGCAATGCAGAAGGAAGAAGGATGCGGATGAAAAGAAAATTGACACAGTATACCAACTTCCTCGTGTACCACGGAAGTGAGACGGCTGCGTTATTTGGGCACCCTCTCTCACTGATAACAAGCACATTTCAGCGGTATCTGTTGCCTGTGTTTCTGAAGCCCAGCAGAAGTGATTCAGGGACTAATCCTTGGCCCCTAAGCCTAGGGGTACAAACAGGCTTACTGTTGCACTGTTGAGACCTATCTGGGTCTACAAACTGTTCTTGGACTCGCTATTGATCATGTGTCCCTGCATCTCCTCTGGAATTACTCTGAGGTCCAAAGATATAGTTATGATTTTTTAATTTTTTGTTTGTTTGTTTCTTTGTTTGTTTCCCCAGGTCATAGCTTCAGAAATAATGTGAATGGTGTTCTTCAGTGTGACTTTTAGGGTAGTTGTTACCTTACAGGCATGTTGCAGTAGGGAATGTGAGAAGGTAAAACCTTTAGGATGTTTCTGGAATACTCTCTTTGACAAAGGAAGCCACCCTTGTGCAGCCACATACATAGTGCTTTTTGTGAGCAGGTCCTGAAGTGATCAGTGCCTTGAGACGTGCCTCAGTATACTCCTTGAGAAACCCAGGTAGAGCATGCATAGATGAGAGACCTAACAATTATGAAAACTAAGTAATAGACAGGTACAGTCTTTGATATTGCTCCCTGGATCTCTCTTTATTTAGCAATATAGATGTAAGTACATTCAATCTGGCCTTGAACATGTTCCCAGTTCTGCTAATTATGTAGCTTACTTCTGGTTTAAATTAAAATTACAGATATGGATTAAAACCGAAATGTTAACAGAGAATGGAAAACAATAGCATAATTATTGTAGAGATGCTCTTGATGCTTTTTCTAATTGGATTTTAGACCAAATCCATATTAAAACAAAGTGATCAACACTGGTACTTAAAATCTCCTACCACTTAACGTATTTTATAAATTACAAAGTAATTAATATTAGTATTAATCTTGGTAAATACATGCTTACAAAATGTCATGCAAAACCTAAGTGAGCAATGACAACTAAGCCCAAACGGGAGTGTCTGTAAGTGAGGTTATATAATTTGTTGGCAATGTTTTTATTTCCTTAGTAGGAAAAATATGGATTATGGCCATGGCTCATAAACTGTGAAGAGTTAGCATTACTGGATTACAAAATGAACACTGGAAGGATGTTAAATGGCTTAGAACAGAACAAAGAAAATGGAAGTAACAAGATTTGTGCCAGTTACCAACCTCACCATTTGTGTCTTTTAAAATAGCTATTCATTGCTATTTTTCCACCATGCAACATATTTCCTCATACTTTTTCAATGTGTTTAATTATACAGATATCTGATAGATATCTCTTCAAAATCCCTTCTGTCATAAAACCCTGCTGAAACTGATCTTTTATCACTTGTAATGTGCTAAATCACCTTCATTTCTCCTTTTGTTCCTAGTTTGTTCAATGGGCTACTATCCTTCTCATATACATCTTAGTTCTGATAGGGTTAAACATGTTTTATTACATTTAGTTTTTGTTTGTTTTCTGTTTTCTTTTTTCCCTTTTCAAACATTTCGAATGCCTGAAGAATAATTAGGAGATCATAACAAGCAAGATCTGCTAAGGAAATTTAGAATATAAATGGCAAATCAAAATTAGTATTTACCATGTAGGGTAGAGTTTGGCACTGATTATTTCTTCTTATGGTGGAATACAGCTTTTAATCTTAAGGAAATTACCCATAACCCAGTCTCAGCACCAATTTACATCTCTCAATAAATTGGGAAGTAAAAGGAATAGAACCAGTTGTTCGAGTAAGCCAATGAGCCAATGAGCTCTTAAAACATTTTTTTTATAATGAAAAGTGATTTATCATAATTTATAATGTGCTTATATTAACTTCAAGGTCACATATTATATAATAATAATAATATTATAATCTTGGTAAGAATTTGGGCCTTAATGGACAAATAGAGCTTAATATTAATATAACTGAGAAAAATTTTCTATGCACTTAAGCTGGAATAAATCCTAAACTAAGAAATTCTTCCAATGTTATGCTGTCTACCCTTTAGGTAGACTGAAAGCAGAGTTTTTCCCATTAATCTAATCTCTCATAATAATAAAAATGTATTGCAGACTATTTAACAAGATAAAAAACAAAAATAATTTTTAATTTATTTTTAAAATGAAAAAGTGTTACAATTAATCTAATATACCCTGGGAGATAAACTTGTATTTCTTTAGACTTAAGTTAGATTAGTTAATAGGTAATGTGTAACTACAATAGTATGTTCAGAGTTGCAAGTCATACTTTACTAAAACCTTCTGTTCTAGAAAATAGTTTTCTTAACAGTGAAAAAAAGCAAATAATTTCTTAAAATAGTAGATTACTTATTCTCATCTGAAACAAAACTTTTGCTTGAAAATTGTTGGAACTTGCACAACATTTACTGTTATATAAAGTACTTATTTTAGGGCTATCATTTGACTCAGGGTTCAAAAGGTTCAAGCAGTAGTACCTTTAGTCACAAAACTGTGTTTTATTGGTTTGCGTTTGTTTGGTTTTGGTTTTTTTTTTTATTTTGTATTAAATAAAGCTTTTTCACTTAAGGAACTTAACTTTCAATTATTTATTCAAAGCTTTAATTGAAAAGTCACCTACACAATAAAGTTAAAATATCCTCCAGATTTTGTTCTAAAATATTCCAAATAAATATTATTGTGTGTATTTCAGTAGAATGTACTGGGTTTTTTTTCCTTCCAATGAGCATGTTCTGACAATTTTTATCATCTTGAATATTTGTTTTAGACTGAATGGTTTACCTTCACCAAGAACGACATGTCTTGTTCCTTATTTTCCTGTCCACGATTTGATCTTTCTTTATTAATTATAAGGCATACAATTCCAGAATTAAGTTTTCCAGAAAACTTCTTTGTTACCCAGTGGTTGGATGTCTTCCAGATTGTTTTATGTGATACTAATTCAAGGATTTACTATGTTGAAATAATCTCAGCCTTAGAGTTTGTTGAATTAACTAACTTCAGTGTTCTTATTTGAATCACAGAAAGAGGCGTAAAATTTTCAAGACTGGGTGTTAGCTTTACTACGTGAAGTATTTGTTTGTTTGTTTTTTTTAAAATTCTAATTCTATACCTGCATTTTACTTATACTTTGAAATCTTTGTTCAGAGGTTTATTTCCCCTCCAATTAAAAATGTTAGGCAAAAAATAACTAACCATTATTCAATTCCACATGTTATAAATATCAGTATAGTAAAATGTCAAGAACTTAGATTCTTTCATATAAGAGTGATGCTTCTTGCCAGCAGAAGGAGGGGCCGGACAGAAGAGAAGCTGGAGAAGGTGAAAAGTGAGGGGGGGGAAGGAGAAATTGGAGTGAAAGTGATGGACTGAGAGGATGTTGGACAAGCACCAATTCAGCTGAAGTCAAAGGACAGACACTTATTGATTTCCACGGCAATTGGATCAGACCCATTGTCTGATGCTACTTCATTATTTATATTTTGCAACTGGAAGTTACAGCCAAATTTTCAAACTGCTAAATCTGATACTAAAAATTTCAGCTCCTGATGTTCTGAAATTCCTTGGTTTTGTCCCAATGCATCATTCAACCCCTCTGACTGACTCTGCCCCTAGCACATAGCAAATTTTGATTTTATAGGTAACCACACTGAAGGTCGTTGGGGAGGAAAGCAATTCCAATACTTTCAATAAAGTAGTTGTCTTCTGGGTGGGTAAGTCTTGCAGCTATAGGTCACTATTACCTTGCAGGTGTCTGCTTGCTGCTTCAGCTGGTACTGAGGAAAGGACTACAGCTCTCACCTCCAGCTCTCCCAAGTCGGGCTTGCTGGGATCGAAGGTATGAGGGGCCACTTAGGATATAGGAGTGCTGTGTTGGAGCCGTTCAAGTCCGTAACATATGGTGCGAAAAATGGGGTATTCGGTTCAACTAAGATGTGGCATAATAATAGCAGTAATTCAAACTTTCCATTTCTACAGAAAATTGTCAGTTCATTTTTTTGCTATCATTTGTCATTGTTTACAATTGTTACTTTCAGGTCTCCCATTTTCATGCCT
The DNA here is from genome assembly GCF_000708025.1 of Charadrius vociferus. Classification (NCBI taxonomy): domain Eukaryota; kingdom Metazoa; phylum Chordata; class Aves; order Charadriiformes; family Charadriidae; genus Charadrius; species Charadrius vociferus. The sequence goes on along the minus strand of NW_009647007.1, from coordinate 34,619 downwards.
TACCCTGTCTGAAATGCCTCTGTTTAAGCCTCATCCTCTCACTCTCCCCACAGTCCCGTTTCTCTCCTTTGAACCAGCAAACGGATACATTTGATACATTTCAGGTTGGAGAGAGAACAGCCATTATATTCTTCTGTTCTTTCACTTGTAAGGATTTGTTGTGATTCTTTAACTCAAATTTATAATGTTTTTGCCTTAAATAATTTAAAAAAAAAGTTTATCTACATTTATTGATTAAATGAAATGTTAATAAGCCTAGTTATGTCTTTGTACTATTAGTTCCATTGACTTCAGCCGGACTTCTTATCTCAATAAGGGTTATTGAATTTTGAGCCTGTATTAGGAAGGTTATCTTGCAAACAGAAGGGCAAGAAATACTATATCTTTGTTTCTGTAGAAAACATCATGGCTCTAAGAAGCTTTTTATGGGACTTCAGATGCTGAGAACGACAATGTAGAATATTAACTACACAACGGAAAGAAGTTTCCATGCTGCAGGCTGAATGAGACCAAGATGAAATCTGCTGTGGATAAAATAATTATTATAATTATTTACCGAGCTTTGTCTGTGCTGTAATTTACCTTATGGTATGTGACAGGAGACACAAAACCATGACTGTCAGAGTTGTATAAAACTCTTCACTGTTTGTTACATTTCAAAATAAGAAAGGCAATAATTCTGCACATGTCTAGGTTCAGATGATAAATTGGATATGAAAGGAAAGATGTGAACTCGGTGAGCTATGAAGATGTGTGTCTCTATATAAATTTATTATGTATATCCTTAAGCATATAGTAGTTTGATCAAATGAATAATGTACTTGTAAATCAGATAACTGGATTATCTCTATTCTCAATGGAAATTTTAAACCTCATCTAAAGAAAAATATTGTTTCATCCTATCTAGGTCCTATTTCATTCAGTTTTACTCTGAGAGTAAAGACTCAGGGGTGCATACACAGAGTGTTTTCATATGCTGTTTGTATTTGTATCTATTTTTCACAGCAAGAGAACTGCCTGTTTTGTATGACTAGTTATTTGCTTTCACTCACACAGGCATTTCTGTAAACAGGAGCTGAAATTCTGTCCCAGTCAGGAAGTTTCTGCATATCTGTTGTCAGCTGCTGAATATTTTGAACTCTGACTGATATTGTGGCATCTCAGCAGCATGCAAAAGCAAGCCATTTCCTCATAAAATAAGGCTTTAACCAGAGAAAATATATCAGCACATTAACTTGATAGTTAAAGCTGTGTTTTGGGCTGCGAAAGGTACAGACTTAAATTACCTCAGGAAATGGAGTAGTTTTACTGTGGACACACTACGACTTTTCGACTCTTCTGTAAGAGGCCACTACCCTGATACTAGCTGTTACCACCATACCCTGTGTGGAAATTGGTTGTGCTTAGGTGTGTGAGGACAATGTCTGTTCAACAAGCAGACAAACACGTAGATTTTGGTTCCCAAGGACATCTAGTTACACTGATTACCAGAGCCTGAGACAAAGACAGAAGAGAGAACTGTAAGCGTGCGGGAGATTTTCGCGTAAAAATAAACACGCCATGTGAATCAAAGCAACTCAAGGGATAGATCTCTTGTATTTGTCTGCAAGGGAATTCTTAATGATAATTGCATGGTTTGTCAAACTTTAATAAATCCGATTTTTATTTAAAAATCTAGGTGTGTGCAGAAACACAAATTTATGTATCTTGAAGAGTCTGAAGTAGAATAGCAAGCTCTTGTGAAGAAATAACTCCTGTGGGGTGTAGATAAGAAGGGATTCTCAGCATTTCAGTTGATACAGATACTTTCAGTTTATGCCTAAATCTCAATTTAGCATCTTAGATTCTTTACAGGACCTTAGGTGGTTGGGTTCTTCATAGTCTTGATTGACTAATAACCTAGTTAACTAAATAAATCTCTTTTACCTTACTTATCCCTTGTTGCTTAGTCAGCTGTATGTCTGAATATCTGTAAGCGTAACACGGTTTGTTAGGGACATACTCATTTGAGCAAGCTGAGGCTACGGCCCACTCATTCTATCAGTTATAGAAAAAGTACAAATGTAATAAAGCTTAACTTCTTTGATTGAACTTCTTTAGGTGTCAAATTGTCACTTTAAACACAGAAGGATAGTTTTTCTCTTCATTAGCTGAAAGTACTGTGACATATAGCCTGTTTTTAATGTCTCTTTCTTTTTCAATAGTCTGCTTTTACCAGTATGTCTATACGAGCTGTCTATAAATTATTTGAGTTAGAATTGTTGTTCATCTTGTACGACTCATATAATTTATCAATAGTTTCCATTTTATTTGACTCAGAAGAGCATTGTAGTATGCTTTCAGCACATTGCAAGAAATCCTTCCTCAGAAGCGGGACTCATGCTACAACGTTCATGTATGCTGTGCTTTCTACAACAACTTGTTGTGTTAGGCTCTCCCGCAAAAGCCTGATATTAATCCTTATGATAGGTGCAATCAAGCTCAGGTGCATATGTACTTTGCATTTCAGTGAATATAAAAAAATGTTTTCCCAGGAGGCCAGTATTTTAAGTCAATGTTTATCCCATGGGATAACAAATTGTGTTATTCACCTCAGCAAAGATCAATATTTCCTCAGTGGATTGATAAGATAGAAGTGATCTGGTCTAACGTTAACCTATGCTGTATCAAATAAGGATGTTCTCACTTCTTCTAATGTTTCACAGAAGTTAATTGCAATATTCTTGGGTAACTTGACAATTAGTTATGACACAAGGAAATAATGACAAAATTTAGCCTCTCTATGTAACATTTTGTATATATTATGGTGCAGTGCAAAGTTAGTATAGAAGTATATATGTTAGTCTAACCTCATTTTAGAGGAGATGAATTAATGCATAGCACTTCAAGTTAAAATTCATATCAACATTCTTAGACTATACATCTCACCTTGCACATGCACACAGTCAAAGAAACAATCATACATTAAATACCTCTAATTTTTATTCACCATAAAAACTGAGTACTGCAGCATCCTGGAGTTGAAGTATAAGAAGCCTAAGAAAAAGGAAATAAGCAGAGATGCAGTATTTTGTTAGAACTGATCATGAGTTGTATATATTGTCACTCCATTACCTTAGCTAATGATGGAAGATATCACATACTTAAAAAGAGAAGACTTTTGTAAACATATTTAAATAAAGGAAGTCTCAACTTCTGTTAATTCTCAAAGAATTAAAAAAATATGGATACTAATGCTGCTGTTATCCAAAGAATCATTGTATAGAGATGAGAAACTGTGTAACCTTTCTGTACTCTGGAAATTCTTCTTCTGTACTGACCCGGTGTGCTCTGGAAAATCCTATTTCCAGTATCTCTATTCCAATAAGAAGGCACCAGAAATCACTCTTGTCATTTAGCTGAATGAAAGTGAGAAGAAACAATATTTGCATGTAACCACAGCTTCCCAAACTTCTTGCATGTTAGTTACTTTAACTGAACATTTTATATTTTTTTTTAACTTTTTTGGTGTCTTATTAGACGGGAAAATAATAAAGCAAAATCCTCCCACTGAAAAATATCAAATCATTCTTTAGTAAAAACAACAAAAATCCAATGTTATTTGATGGCATCAAGTGATTTAACTATAACTCCTCACCCAGTTATGCATCTCTCTTTTAATTAAGTATGTTCCCTGAATTACTTTGAAATTAATAAACAAGTATTTCACCAGTTGTTTGCACCTACAGCCTTTGCAATCAAAGCCTGTTTCAAAAAGACAAACACTCAGCTCCTAAGAAGAACTACAGCTTAATAGTGGAATATGGCTTATGTTGTATCACATACTGTGCAGCAATTTCAGTAGGGTAAGAATAGGATTGGGAACGCAGGTAGCAAATTAGATTGATGTGTTGTCCTCAACATACTGGCATTTTCATTTCTGAGGCCTACCAAGTCCAAAACAAAACCATTTTTTATACTTGTTCAAAATCTCAAGAGAAATGAGTTCAGGTGGTCGCAGCTCAGTTTTTCATGTACAAGAGGACACATCAAAAAACTGTCTTGTGTTGATAGTAATTCATCACTCTCGTCTGTTAAAAGCCATGGGATTACAAGCATGGGGGAAAAAAAAGTACTGCTAACCACATTTTTTTCCACCAGCTATATCCCTCTGGCCCATTTTGTATGAATATATGAGCAGACATGTCAAGGGAGGGAATGAAGATCATGTCTTCATGATTATCAAGGACGTTTTTTTAATTCACCTTTCTTACTCCTTGCCTCTGACTTAATCTCAAAATAATGAAACAAAATCTCAAAGTATGGAAAGCAAAACAATGGAAGCTATAACTTAAAGAAGAACAGGTAGTGAAAAATGTAAATCACTAAAGAACGCTGATGAGATGTTAAAAACATAATCAAGCAGCATGTCACTGTGTATGGTTTAATTCTTTCAATCTCCTAAAATGACCTTGGGAAAATTAGAACACTTGAAAATTTTGCATCTTCAATAAGTCTTTTCCCTCAGGTTTAACAAAGGAGACAGAAGAAAGATTACAGCTATGATTATGCTCAAGCTAAAAGATTTCTCTGAGGAATATCTATATTAAGAACACTGTTCTGTTTTCAGCAGTGTTAGAGACATGCTTTTGGACATGTTGCGATGTCACTCCACAATGTGCAAATTTTTTTTCAGTGGCTGTTTTTATCTTTCTATTCTTCCAGTCCTCCAGAACTCATTCCATATAACTCCAGTGAGTGTAGGGAGTTTCATCATCATGATGACAGGAAAAAGAAGGACCTGCATTGTTCACAGTTCCCTAAAGCTCTGTTAGATGAGGACAGAACACAACCTAACTTACTAAAAATTCTCATCTGCATGACCACAACAAATTATTGAAAATAAGTTTAACGAGGGGGGCAGTGTTTGTCAGCAGTACCTTCCTAACACTACTGAAGTCAGGGGAGTGTGAATTTCTGCCATTTTGTATTCTTTCCTTGGGACATATAAGAGACTAGCATAGACACAAATGGGATAGAGCTGAGGTTAGAGGGGGACAAAGTATAAGGCAGTGAAGAAAAGAAGCTGTTTTATTCAAGAACACACTCTGTTCCATTGGTAATGTCATAATCAGTGTAGATGGTACCATAATTAGTCCCCATTAACTAACGCTAAAATGAATGGTTTCAATAACAATTCATTATACTATCTGTTGGAGAAAATGAGCTCAACTGGTAATAATACAACAAACGTTTAGAACAAAGAAGAGAACTCTATAGAAAGCCTTTGAAATTGTTTATTCTGACAGAGTTCTATGATGTTTAAAAACAATGCAATATCATCTTGTGAAGTATTTGAGTATGTGTAAAATGAAGTAATTAATATCCTATTCACTAAATATTGTTTCCAATAACCATGATACTGGCAGGCATTTTAATCATATATTTAAATGGCAAAATTTGCAGTTGCTCAAAAGCTTATCAGCAAATATGCAATTTTCATATTAGATAGAAAAGAAATTAATAGATTTGGTGTGCAAGTAGCACTGGCAGAAAAAGTAGCTGCTGTTCACACAGCCGTAATTTGGAGGGTCTGTACTATGGGACTCTCATTATCTAATATTTATGTATAATTTGGATGCACATCAAGAAAGAATACAAATACTCCAGTTTCTCAGTGCACTGGATATACTGTGACAATAGGAACCACACAAAGGATCAATTTACTGCTATAATTTGGTAACAATGTTCTTTTTAGATTCCCATACACAACATTAATAGAAATACACGTAAGTGTATTATATGTAAATTATTCAAGTAGGGACATTTTCAACAGATCTAGTGGTATTACAGTCTTATCATTTAGACTGCTTAGATGTGGTCATGAACCTGACAGACCCAGCAATTATGTTTGTAGTTGATTTTTATTGATGGAATTCTCAAGACAGTCACAATTTCTGAGCAATTTGATTGTACTTGATTTTCATAAGCTATGTGAAGAGCTTTTATATTTTGGGGTAAAACATTACTGTTAGAGGTGCATGCAAACCACAAAATCCTGATATTACTGATGTGGCTTTTGAAAACCCATAATAGTCAGGCCTAAACCAGTCTATAACTTTAGTTCATGAGAGCCTAAGTATATTGGGTGGCTAAATTTTAGCTTGCTCTGTTAATTATTATGAAAATTATTATTAAAGTTAATCTAATTAATTAGTAGTAGTATTAACCAATGTGATCTGTACTAAAAGTAACCTCCCATCTTCCCTCTCCCCTCTGACAGTACTTATGTTAATCTTTTCTGTGTTCTTTTGCAGCCCACAGACAGCACACTGTAGCACCGTAACTGAATCAGTAGAGAACTGCACTCCTTTGGGTAAGAAATAGTAGTCAGAAGTAAGAGAGCAAAGAAAGGTATCTATATTAAGTTGCCTTTCTTGCTGAAACGTGTGTTTGTATAACTGACTCCAAAATCTCTAAGAAAGCAGGTAGGAATTCTGTTACTTGCATTCATTAAAGAAGGCACCTGGACTCTACCTGGGTTCCTTTGTTGTTCTAGTTTCTGATTAATGTGTGTAATTCCTCAAAGAAAAACAAAAAATGATTCTTTTATTCACATAAAGACAATGCAAAAACTTGCCACAGAAAACATTTTCTGCATGGAGTTAATAACAAAACGATGATGTGACTTGATCTGCTACATAAAAATGTATTGTTCTGACAGACAATATGTTCCAATAAATTGATGTCATCTCATCTGTGACAGTAAATAATGACTAGCATTATTTAAATCAAGCAATATAGCTTGTTCTGCTCATTATCTGTATTTCAGCACTGCTGGACTGTAAGCAAGGATTTTCAAAAAGAAAAAAAAAAGCAAGCCTAATAGCTTCTTTTTCTCTATGTCTATGGAAACACATTTGATCTTACAAGGGTAACGTGGTTATCCACAACAATAAACATTATATACTGTTGTATGAATATGCATACTGTTGCAGGGAACAAGTCAGGATATCAAGAATGTATTTTAAACTACAGATCTCTATACAAGAATTAGAAATGAAGACTAAGAGGCTAGGAGCAGTGGGAGGGGGGAGACTACTTTTTAAGAAAATAAACCCTTTCTATAGTCTGACTTCTAATTAAAACACACAGTCCCCTTCAGACTGTGTAGACCAAGAATTCTTCATAAAAAGGACACCTATCCTGAGCTCTAATGATATTTTCATTTTTCTAACATTTTATCTTAGTTTTGTAGTCGAAAAAATAAAATGAAATGTTTGATTTTGGATCAAGACATTCAACAGGTACAGTTCAGTGCAGTGTAGTTTCTTCCAGGACTTTTGAGGATTCATATAACTTTCTCCAAGGACAAAAGTTAGCGAGGAGGAGACTATTTGGTTGAATAGGAGTAGTTAAAACTAAGCATCATGGTTATCAAAGAGAATTGATATCAATTGTCCAGCTACAAAATCTGGCCCACAGAGAAGAGGCTTATGAGTCATTTGAGTAATAACTCTCTTGAGGCCTGTGGCCACACATGGGACAAAATTAATGTTCAAGTGACCTGAACCAAAATATGTCATTGTGTCTTTTGATTTTGTTCTTATAGAAGATTAAATCCATGTTGATGTATTAACATTGCACACAGGATGGAAAACCAGACTCTGTATTTTATAAAATATAATCTTGGGAAAAAAAAAAAAAAAAAAACAACCCGAGAAAAGAAGAGAATGATGAGAATGATGAAATGATGATTCTACACCATGCCACAGTGTTTAAAGTTCTACAATATCACAAAAATAACTAATCTCAAGAGTAGTCAATCCTAACAAGCAGGAAATAAGGCAAAAATACCAGGAGGCCTGTGTGGATGAAATAGGAACTCCTAACAAAAGTCAGACATAAAAAGGGAGTATACAGAAGGTGGAAGTGGGGACAGGTAAACTGAGAGGAGTCTAGCATGCAAGGATGAGGTCTGGAAAGTCAAAGCCCACCTGGAATTGAACCTGGCAAAGGATGTCAAAGGCAACAAGAAGGGCTTCTAAAAGTCTGTAAGTAACAAAAACAATACTAGGGAAAATGTGGACTTGCTGCTGCATGAGGCAGTGGCACTGGTGACACAGGACATGCAAAAGACTGATGCACTGAGTGTCTTCATTGCCACAGGCTTTACAAGGAAAACTGATCTTAAGAGATCTGAGGCCCCAGAGACTGGAGGGAAAGACTGGAGGAAGGAAGGCTTGGCCTAGGTAGAAGAAGATTAGGTCAGGGAATACTTAAGAAAACTGGACACAGATAAATCCATGGGTCCTGATGGGATGTATCGAAAAGTGCTGAAGGACCTGGCTGATGTCACTGAGAGGCTATTCAACAATCTTTGCAATATCATTGAGAATGGGAGAAGTGCTTGAGAGCTGGAGGAAAGCAAATGTCACTCTAATTTTCCTAAAGGGCAAAGGACCAGCAAAACACAGGGAAGGCAGCCTCATCTTGTTCCCTTGGAAGATGAAGAAACCATTAATCCTGGGAACCATTTCCAGGCACATGAAAGACAAGAAAATCATCAGGAATAGTCAGCATGGATTCAACAAGGGGAACTCATGCTTGACCAACTTGATAAACCTCTACAATGAAATGGTTGAGTTGGTAGACTAGTGGAAGACAATGAATATTTTCTACCTTGAGTTCAGTAAGATGTTAGACATTGTATACCATAAAATCCTCATAGAGATGATGATGAAGTGAGGGCTGGATGAACAGACAGTGAGGTAGATTGAAAGCGATCTGAATGGCTAGGCCCGGAGAGTAGTACTCACTGGAACAAAGTTTAGTTGGAAGCCAGTAACTAGCTGTGTACCCCAGGGGTCAATACTTCAATATTTCATTTGGGAGGCACCTGCAGCAAACATCTAATCCAACTGCCTGACCAGTTCAGGGTTGACCAAAAGTTAAACTGTTTTATTAAGGGCATTGTCCAAATGCCTCTTAAACACTGACAGGCTTGGGACATCAACCACCTCTCAAGGAAGCATGTTCCAGTGTTTGACTACCCACTCAGTAAAGAAATGATTCCTAACGTCAAGTCTAGACCTCCCCTGATGCAGCTTTGAACAATTCCCACACACCCTATCACTAGATACCAGATCAGCACCTCCCTCTCCACTTCCCCTCCTCAGGAAGTTGTAGGGAGCAAGGAGGTCACCTGTCAGCTTCCTTCTCTCCAAACAAGACAAACCCAGACTCCTTAGCCGTTCCTCATAGGACATTCCTTCCAGCCCTTTCACCAGCTTTGTTGCCCTCCTCTGGATGCATTCAAGGACCTTCACATGCTGCTTAAATTGCGGGGCCCAGAACTGCACACAGTACTCCAGGTGAAGCTGCACCAATGCTGAATACAGCAGTAAAATCTCCTCTTTTGACCAGCTGGTTAGACTGTGTTTGGTGCACCCCAGGGTGTGGTTTGTCCTCGTGGCACCCAGGGCACAGTGCTCACTCATATTGCGCCTGCGGTCAACCAGCATCCCCAGATATCTTTCTGCAGGGATGTTTTCCAGCCACTTCTCCCCCAATTCATACTCACGTCCGGTGTTACTCCAGCCTAGGTGCAGAATCTGGCATTTCAACTTGTTGAATTTCATCCCATTAATGACAGCACAATGCTCCAATCTATCTAGATCCCTCTGCAAGGCACCTTGTCCCTTAAGAGAGTCAACAGCACCTCCCAGTTTAGTTTCATCAGCAAACTTGTTCATGGTGCATTCAACTCCTGCATCCAGATCATTGATAAATATATTGAACGAGACTGGCCCTAGAACTGAACCCTGAGGAACACGGCTGGTGACTGGTGAACAGCCAGATGTAGCCCCATTCACTACTACCCTTTGAGCTCTGCCCTTCAGCCAGTTCTTCAGCAGTGCACCATCTCATCCCTCTCACCCCCCAGCTGGACAACCTGCGCAGAAAGATGCTGTGAGGGACAGTACCAAAAGCTTTACTGCAATCCAGAAAAACTACATCCACCACCTTCCCTTCATCCACTAGGCATGTGACCTTATCATAGAAGGTTAGCAAACTAGTTAAACAGGACTTTCCCTTTATGAACTTGGTCCAATCCTGTTCAACATCTTTGTTAAGGATCTGGATGATGGGACAAAGTATACCCTCAGCAAGTTTGCTCATGACACCAAACTGGGAGGAGTGGCAGATAAGCTGGAAGGTTGTGCTGACATCCAGAGGGACCTCAACAGGCTGGAGTAGTGGGCCGACAGGAATTTCATTAAGTTCAACAAAGAGAAGTGAAAAGTCTTGCATCTGGGGAGGAACAACCCAAGGCACCAATATATGTTGGGGAGCAACTGGCTAGAAAGAAAATTTGCAGAAAAGGTCTTTTGGGACCTGGTGGACAGCAGGTTGAACAGAAGCCAGCAGTGTGTCCTTGCCACAAAGAAGGCTAATGGTTTCCTCAATTACATTAGGCAAAAGTATTGTCAGCAAGTCGTAGGACATGATCCTTCCCCTCTACTGAGCGCTGGTGAAGCCACACCTAGAGTACTGTCCCAGTACAAGAGTGCCATGGGCATACTCGACAACAAAGGACCACAAAGATGATGAAGGGGCTGAAGGATCTCTCTTATGAGGAAATGTTGAGAGGGCCAGGACTATTTAGCCTGCAGGAGAGAAGGCTTAGGGGGTTCTGGTATAGAATCATAGAATTGTCTGGGTTGGAAGGGACCATTAAGATCATTGAGTCCAATCGTTAACCTAATACTGCCAAGTCCACCACTAAACCATGTCCCTAAGCACCACATCTGCCTGTCTCTTAACGACCTCCAGTGATGGTGATCCCACCACTTCCCTGGGCAGCCTTTTGCAATATTTGATAACCCTTTCAGTGAAGATGTTTTTCCTAATAGCAAATCTAATCCTCCCCTGGCACAACTTGAGGCCATTTCCTCTTGTCCTATTGCTTGTTATTTGGAAGAAGAGACTGACCCCACCTCGCTACAACCTCCTTTCATGTATAGAGTGATAAAGTCTGCCTTCAGCCTCCTTTTCTCCAGACTAAACAACCCCGGTTCCCTCAGTTGTTCCTCATAAGGCCTGTCCTCTAGACCCTTCACCAGCTTTGTTGCTCTACTTTGGACATGCTTCAGCACCTCTATGTCTTTTTTGTAGTGAGGGGCCCAAAACTGAACACAGTACTTGAGGCGTGGCACCACCAGTGCCAAGTCCAGCAGGATCATAATTTCCCTAATCCTGCTGACCACACTATTCCTGATACAAGCCAGGATGCTGTTGGCCTTCTTGGCCACCTGAATACACTGTTGGCTCACGTTCAGCCAGCTGTTGACCACTACACCCAGGTCCTCTCCTGCTGGGCAGCTTTCCAGCCACTCTTCCCCAAACCTGTAGTGTTGCATGGGGTTGTTGTGACCCAAGTGCAGGGCCTGGCACTTGGCCTTGTTGAACCTCATACCATTGGCCTTGGCCCATCAGTCCAGCCTGTTCAGATCCCTCTGTAGGGCCATCCTACCCTCAAGCAGGTTGACAGTCCCACTTAACTTGATGTGGTCTGCAAACTTATTGAGGGTGCACTCCATTCCCTCATCCAGGTTGTTGATAAAGATTTTAATCAGAACTGGCCCTAGTACTGAGCCCTGAGGAGCACCACTTGTGACCGGATGTGAACTAGATCTAACTTAATTCACTGCAATCCTTTGGGCCCTGTCATCCAGCCAGTTTTTTACCCAGTGAAGAGTACACCTGTCCAGGCCATGAGCAGCCAGCTTCTCCAAGAGAATCCTGTGGGAAACTGTCAAAAGTTTTACTAAAGTCTAGGTGGATAACATACACAGCCTTTCCCTCGTCCACTAAGTGGGTAACCTTGTCATAGAAGGAGATAAGTTTAGTTGAACAGGACCTGCCTTTCATAAACCCATGCTGACTTGTCCTGATCACCTATTTGTCCTGTCTATGTCGCATGATGACACTCAGGATGATCTACTCCATAACCTTCCCCGGCACTGAGGTCAGATCGACAAGCCTGTAATTCCCTGGATCCTCTTTCTGGCCATTCTTGTTGATGGGCGTCATATTTACTAACCTCCAGTCAACTGGGACCTCTCCAGTTAGGTAGGACTGCTGATAAATGATGGTAAGTGTCTTGGTGATCACTTCTGCCAGCTCCCTCAGAACCCTTGGGTGGATCCTATCTGGCCCCAGAGACTTTTGTGTGTGTTGAAGTTCTATAGCAGGTCGCTAACCATTTCCCCTCGGATTATGGCAACTTCATTCTGCTCCCTGCCACTGTCTACTAGTTCAGTGGGCTGGGTACTCAGGAAACAACTGATCTTACTGTTAAACACTGAGGCTAAGAAGGCTTTAAGTACCTCAGCATTTTCCTCATCCTTTGTCACTGTGTTTCCACCCTGAAGGGAGAGTACAAACAGCACAGAGCCAGGCTGTTCTCAGTGGTGCCCAGTTACAGGACCAGAGGCAATGAACACAAAGTGAAACATAGGAAGTTCCTTCTGAACATCAGGACATACTTTTTCATTGTGAGGGTAACTGAGAATGGTACAGGTTGCCCAGGGAGGTTGTGGAGTTTACATCCTTGGAGACATTCAAAAGCTGTCTGGACATGGTCCTGGGCAACTGGGTCTAGGTGGCTCTGCATTAGAAGAGGCATTAGCTTAAGTGACATCCCTTCCAATCTCAACCTTTTCTGTGATTCTATCAAAATTCTTTGTGATTTATTTTTATGGTGTGTTAATAGGTCAGGCAAATGAATGTCCTGTGAGATTAGATTCTTCCCCCAATAAATTCCCTATAGCAAAAGTTCTTTCTGTATTTAACCTTGGGTTATGAAATGCCTTAAAGCATTTGGTTTACCAACATAATTCCCTGTTAGAATTATTTCAGAGAAGTCTTGAATCTCTTCATTCTACATTGTTAAAAGACTTTAGGAATGAATAAGGTCTTTTCAAAGCTAATCCACCACTTTATAGTGAGTGAGATTAAAGAACACATGGTCTGGTCACATCTGCTTCATTCTGTGAGCATGTATGTTGCTGTAATATGTAGAAGCTGAAAACAGCAAAGGAGTCATACTGAGAGGCCTGGTAAATGACAGTTGTGCTAATGTCCTTGGTGGCATATATTGTATGGCCTCTGGAAGATAAATAAATGATCAACATGATTTAACTGCACAGCTGGAAATATTGTCGAAATCTGTCATAACATGGTTCAGTGTGAAAAGAGTAGTGTTGCTGAAAACACCTTTCAGAAGTTAGCCTGACCTGCTATTTGAAGCCTGTGCCTTCTGAAGAACAGAGCATACAGAAGAGCAGGGAACCCCCTACAGTGCTGACTTTTTTGTCTTCCTGTAAAGTTATTGACACATTCAGCATAAGGTATGTATGAAGATGACTTCTGAACTACTGGTGCGTACCTTGCAGTCATATTAGCCTAGGAACATTTCTGTGCAGTGACAAAGTCATCAGGGGCCACAGTGAAAAAAAGGTATGAATCACCAGCATCACAACCTCACCATAGTTTTTCAGCTCAAAAACTTTTTCTAGGAAATGATTCTGATCTGGAAATCAAATAGACTAAATGATCTAATAAGGTATGTTTTTTTTTCCGTTTCAGAGCTTATCAATTGGTCAGTTAAATCAGAAACTGCCTTTCAGCTTGAAAGAGCAGATCACTTTCAAAAATCACACTGCTGTCAAGATATCTGATTTGCAGACTTATTTATGGGACTGCCACATTTAAAATAACTGACCATACTTGTGTATTTGAATCTCTTTCTTTTCATGTGGGTGCTATTCTTGCACCACAGCAGGAGAAAAATACAGTGGAAACAAAACTTTTAACTCTGTGAAACTGTCCACAGTTTCAGTTGATGTTATTACAAGTTAACATAAATATTGGTGTTTATGTTATGTTTGACCTCTTTCCAATTTTAGATGTGTAATTGCACTTTGAAGTGTATTTTGTTACTATCTAAAAGCAGACCTTGATTTTCCTTACATTTATTTTCATTTCTCATCAAACACATTTATTAAGAGATACTTCTTGCATGCTAGAAAAAAATTCTAGCTATAGCAGGTCTTCATCTTCAAAGACACAGTCTTTACTGCAAATCATTTAGTTCTGACTGCCTTTCCTCTCAAAGGGGCCATAAATCAGAAGTATACACCTTAATGTTTATTAGTTTGCACATTTCCAAGAGTTCGTAGTAAGTTTAGTTCTATGTCATTATCTTGTTTTCCTTGGTGTCCAGTGATTAAAATAATGACTCGGCAATAGTTTCACCATTTTTGTACACTGATGAAAAATTCACACTCTACATTTTTTTTTTTGCATTGCTTGTGTGAATTCAACAAAAAAAATATAGTTTTGATCTTCCTTTTCACAATGAAACCTTAAAAAAGTACAATGCAAGGTCACATGCAGTTGCAAATAAAAAGGTCAGTCAGCTAGTGGCTACTTAGCATACAGCTTTTGGTGATCTGCTGCTCCTGAGATTTCCACTTCACAGACTCTTACTCTTTAAGATAAGTAATTAATTGCTGAAAGCATGCATAATCTCTGTATTTTTTTTTTTCATGTGGTAGCACATATTAAATAGCTTATTTTTATTTACATAGTTCCCATGCTGCTCCAATTAATACATCTGATTTATATCTGAGATGTCATTTGTGATTACTTGTTCTGCACTAATTGGATTCCAGAGGCCTTTATTGGTCAATCACTTCTTCCTTATGTCATCTTGCAAAAAGTCTTAAGTATGTGTTTCCCCAGTTGGTCAAGAAAATCTAAATGTTTTGTTTTTTAATTGCCATAACAGTGAAAAAGAAATCTAAATGTTGAAACAGGAAGTTATTTCAATCTCTTTTACAAAATATTATTGCAGAGCATTTTTTTTATATTATTTATCCTTTATTCTTTCTGAGGGAAAAAAAAAAAAAGAAAGAAATAGACTATCTAGTTTGTGATTTTAGATTCATCTTAGATATAGTAAAAAATGTTACTCAGATTCTGAGTGCTGCTTTGGATATACATTGAATATGTCTGGTTTTATATATGTTACTATAGAGCCAAAGCTTTTTTTTTTTTTTTTAATTGACATTAGTAAAATTACTGGGCTTACATTGTTTGAGTAACTTAAGTTCCTCAATGGTTCAGAAGCCATTTAAGATGTATTTTATGATTCTGCAGTTTAACAAATTAACAGAATTAAGCTTTTGTGTGACTTCATCCTTTGAAACTCTTACCAGAAAGTCAATGTCTATTAGCATTTGTACAAATTAGGCAACTGCTGCCGTAAAGAATAAGCCATTATGAATTTGCTCATTGCTAATGCAATATATATGCTTGGCTTCTGGCATGTTACTATTGTTGCTTCTATGACTGTGAGCTGTCTGCTTTATGCTCACAGCAAGCCGAATTTTGAAGTCTTTACTCTGGTGCAGAATGTATTACAGTTACTAGGAGATTTTCCAGAATTGCTTAGTTCAAAAGATTTAAATTTTCACTCAGAAACAGGTATAGACATATTATTGATCTAGTATATGGATATTGCTTATCTGACATTAGAAATTGATCCTGGTAGTCTGCTTCTGAAACTCAGACAATTATCTTCTATAAGTTAACAGATTCTTAAATCCCAATCTGATTGGATGAATCTCAGTGAAGCTCCCTGAATTCGTCTAAGCAAGCAGACTATTATCACTACATTGTCTCCAGTCTAACTTGGGCTTTTCAAATCAACAGATTTGAATTTTCTCTATTTAGAGAGTTACTACAGTCTAGTTATTTTTCTGTGTTCTGATAAAACACAGACTTGGGTGTCTTCTGGTATATCCCTTTGAAGGAAAACTAGGCTACTTCTTAAATTTAATCATATTTGGGTCAGAAACATGCCTAACAAATCTACTACTTTTTTTTTTAAGAAATTAGTATATATGCAGATAAATTAATCTAATGTGCTTAACAACAAAAATTGACAATGTTTTTAGGAGGCTTTTAGACATAAAGGCTTTCAAGGAGCCAAAGGTGTTATGGAATGTTACTCCTGTGGTGAAAAGATAGGAAGCAAAGGCTAAGGACACATCACCAGCTTTCACATTGGAAATTTCACCGGACAGATTTCTGCTGGGACTTTTGCTTTTATGATAATCATAAATTAGCTAGAAAAAAACCAAACCAAACCAAACCATAACAAAACAAAAAAGCCAAAAAACCCCCACAAATAAACAATAAACCCCAAATCAGGAAATAGTGAGATAATATAGTCTGCTGATGATAAAAGCTTATCCATGTAATAATAGATGAAGACCTGCAGAACCATCTTGTGATATTGATTGACCTGATATATAAGGAAGATATTTTTTATGCTTAGGGTTGTGAGAAACTCAACCAGGCTGCCCAGAGAAGTTGTAGATGCCCCATCGCTGGAAGTGTTCAAAGTCAGTGTGGATGAATCTTTGAGCAATCTAATTTAGTGAAAGATGTCCCCGTTCATGGTGATTAGACTAGATGATCTTGAAAGGTCCCTTTCAACCCAAACCATTCTATGATTTTATGATTAAGAAAGGAAATTCAGTATCAATAAAGGCAAACTATACAGGAAGAAGTAACCTTACCATACAGTTTAAAAGTTAATCTGTCCTAATCTAGACTTGTATTATATCAATGTTTGCTTGGCAAGAAGTCTTCCGGACTTCTGTTCTTCATAATGAATGGAGAAAAATAGGCACACAGAATTATAAATTATAAATTATAAATTAGAATTATTTCATTCTAAAGCAGATATCTAAAATGGGTGTGGAAAAATAATGGCTGTTTTGTTGTTGTTGTTTTTTTTCTTAATGTAGCATGATATTGATGTGGTTGTTGAGTATTATAATGTAGATTTGCATTATTCACACAAGATTATAAGCATATGCTAATATGTCTTCAAAAGTTACCAACTCTGTATTTTACAACCTTTTTAAACATTTTGCTAATGATGAATTAAACTGATTGGTATAAATCACTTTCCCAGACTGCATCTCAGCCAAAAAGCCGTAACTTTAAACTAAGGTGCAGTGAAGTCTTAAAGTATGTTATCTTGTTGCTTGCAAATATATGGTCATAATCTTATTTTAAACTTGATCTGTATAACACATCTGCTTTGTCTTATTTAATTTAAAGACTTGTTTTCTGTGTGATTGTATCACAAAACCCTACGGTAGCAGCTGGAAGACTCTTAAAGACCTGATGGCTCAAACCTTGGCTGACAGCAAGAACATCTGTGCAAAATATCTGCCTAAATGGAGCAACCAAGAACTCTGCAGGGAGAAGTTTGCTTTGTTATGATTTCTTCCTCTTGCTTCACCAGGAAAACACTCAAGATACTGATTTGTGAAGGGATCTTGCTATAGGGTACTGACCAAAATCAGAGCCTGAGCCTGAAGCTAGCCCCAGTCAGAAAGGACCTCTTCTGGAGGTAAACTCAACCCTCCTGACTACTTTTCTTAAATGATGTAATGATAATGAATAGTATCATTGGTATCTTAACAAATTTCATGGTTTGCAAGAGCAGGTTACATACATACATACAACAGAATTTTCAGGCTTTTTATTGACTGTGGCTGCAGTCAGGTAGTAAACATTGATAAAGCAGCACATCATTCAAACCAAACCAAACCAAACCAAAATAAAAAAAACCTACCTGATGAAAGGGAACAATGATGACTGAGATTTAGTCTGAAAAAATTAGTTCCTTGGCTGCCTGCAGGAAAATAAAATGAATAAAATAAAATAAATTTTGAAAAACCCTCCATTTATTTAACCTGTTAAATTCAAACGGACTCCTAAAGGAAAGAAGTGGCCTAGGGGAAACAGCTGTTTGTACAGCTGAACGTTTTACATCTATCTTCAAACACCAAAGTACTTGATAAGCAAAAACTGCCAAAATGACAAATGGAATTTAGTCTAGATAAATATAATGTGAGGTACATATAAAATTAAAAAAATCTTATTTCATATTAAAAATACTGGTCTCTGAGATGAGCGTTACTACATAGGAGCAAGATTGCTGGGCTATAAATAGTCAGTTCAGTGCTAGTTAGTGACCAAAAAATGAGCCGAGTCAGGAATTATTAAAAAACAAAATTAGAACATCATAGTTTCACTGTATGGATTTACAGGATTTGCCTGAACTTTGATTACTGAATGCAGTTCTGAGTAAGAACTACTCAGAAAAGATATAGCAGAACTTGGAAAGTTCAGGAAAGGGTGATGAGGATGGACAAAGTATGTATCAGCTTCCTCATGAGAGATACCTGAGTCTTCTAGGCCTTCTCAAGCTGACAGACAATCTGGAGATGTGACAGAAATCTGCAAAACCAGGGCATGAAGAGGATGAGAAGTGTTAAACGACCTGTTGTTTTATATAGCAAAACATAACAACCTGTGGGCAGTTTGATACCTCACATCAATGATTAAGGCACTTGCTAATTGACCAAATGGAGCAAATCACGAGCTAGGTGCTCATTTTAGTGGGACAATTGGGATCTCAAGAGATAGGTCTTCTCTCTCTCTCTCCCCCTCCCCCCAGTTCACCCCTGTTCAACTCTCTTTCATAGTTTTAGTGGCTGTGTGTTAACTCTCACTGGTTTCTACATATACATGGCCAACGTATGGTGGGCCTTATCAGGACATGTATATGTGACAAGGCTGTATAATCACCCTAGTTTCTAGTTTTCAAAGCTTCTGCATCAACAGCAGCTTTATTACAATAAACTATTAACATCCCATAAAAGTCCTATATATCAGCAGAAAAAAATTTCCATGTCTATCATTATGAGCTAAACAAATTTAGAAGGTTAAAAGTATCTTACTAAGTCAAGGGTTTTAAATACTTTCCTTAGCATTTATTTTTGATACTATAGCAGACAAAATAACGGGCTAAGTGGGCTGTTAGTCTAATGCAATAGGGCTAGTTTTATTTCATATTAAGTTTACCTAAAATTAGCCTGATGACAAAAAAAAAACCCAAAATCCAGACTTTCTATATATGACAGTACTTTGGAGACCACCAGAGGATATATACAGTACAGTAATAACATATTTTGGCTCAACTTACATTCCCATTTAACAGATATTCCTTTCAGTTTGGATCATTAGTTTTATATCTCCTACAGACTGTTTCCAGAATAGTGTAAACGTTTTGAGTGTGCCAGGCCTCGCCACATTAAAGGAAAATTAAAGAATGAAAAGATGAAAATTTAAATTAGACAGGGTAGTCATGTCTTGCCACCTTTTTCCTAACTGCTGTAGTGATAATGAGTAATATCATCACTGACTTAACAAGTTGCATAGTTTCCTGTGTTCTTTGCCAGTGATACTAGCTTATGCTAATTAGTAGTTTCATGTTCAGCTTTTTGTTAGATTTCCTTCTCCATTTCTTCTTTTTTGTTGGAATTTTAAGTAATGTTAAAAATGTTAACTGTTTTATATTTCAGTATTTAGTTAGTATATTAACAATTTTAAGTGAATAAAAATAATGCAAATTCAGTAATTTGGGAAAAAGAAAAAACACAGCATATTTTAAGAAAAAAGTTGCAACTGCAACTTTTTGAAGATTTTTTTAAGGTTTTCAATGAGGTGAAAATAGAAAAATAGTGAATATATTTCCATTCAAATAAACCTCCAAAAAATATCATGCTTGGAGAATGAGGATATAATTGTCTTACATTTAGGTCATCTATAGATGTATTTTATTTCTTCTATCAGAAATGAAAAGTGTTCACCTGCAAAAATACTTTAGTATGTGAATTTAATTGTAGAACTATCCCAGATGGGTGTTGTAGTTGGCAACAGATTGATGTGTAAATTTTATTCATTTATTCCAGTTCAGAATTTGAAGTCTTATAAAATGGGTGTTGTGGTGAGTTTACTTTAAATAATATTTTCATTAAAGTCAAAGTTGGTGAAGGGTTCCACTTCTATTGTACTGTTATGATATCTTTTTCTGTATATTACGGTAATACAATGAATGCTAGCAGAAGAGCACAAATTGCTTCTGGGATCTTTCCAGGACTGAAAGCATCACGATTTCCAGAAAATTTCAGGAGAATATTCCATTCTAATATTTTAATCTATTTAAATATTTTAAAAACATTTACTAGGGTTTTTTGTTGGATGAAACTAAATAGAAAAATCTGTGGAAAGCTGGGAGCCGGCCAAGTTCCATGTTAAAACTGCATGAAGCCAATTATTGGTTTCAAGTTCGTTTGAAGTTCTTCTAAACTATAATAAAATTAGTCTGAATTTCAGTCTAGTAAAAATAGTTTAAATTAAGTAGGGTTTTTGTGTGGTTTTCAGAATTTTACTGCAGGCATTTGGCATAACTTTAGAGCAGTTGATTGCTAACTGGTTCTTTTGAAAGATATCTCTACTTTTATCCCCCCTACACTCATTGTCTGAAGGAAGTGCTTTGTATGAAAATATCTTTTCTGAATGTAAGTGTTGAAATAGAGTCCAATATTTAACCTTTTTTGACCCATTAGGTACTTTCAGGAGTTAACTTCATCTGTAATGTTAGCTTCCAATTTTGGAATGCAACTGAAATTTCACAAAAGGACCATCTGAGTGTGTGTATCACCCAGCATTATTTCCATTAGTGTGGCTACATTGTTTGTGGTCTATGACAACATCAAAGCCTGACATATACCCTGCGTAGCATTTTGCCTCTAACATAAATTCTGACTATTAATTCCCACTATTTTTAAGAACTGGAAAAGACAAATAGGTGAATTTTAAAGATACTTGGACACCTTATTTCATATGGGGCATATAAACGGATTTTAGGGTGCAAATACACTTAAAAGCAGTGTTATCGGTGACTTTTCAATCATGAAAGAAATCTGGAAGAGAAGAGACTCAGATCCAGACCTCATAACTTCTAGGCCCATTTCCTAACTAGCAGGTTGTTCTTGCTGTATTATAGTTATGCATTTAACTTTGTGGTCTTGGAACACCAGAAATTAACCATAAGAAGTTATATAAATTAGATGGAATATATTAGAATTTTAAGTAATAAGAAAATGATTCATAAATAGGAACAGCTTTATGGTTCAGACCACCTGGGAGTTACATTCTGCCTGACTCTGCGAGCAAAGACATGCAACATACTCCTTGGGAATAAAACTCTTCACATGCAAATGAACACTATTCTTGTCAAGTTGTATGTCAGAGGTTATCTGCTTTTAATTAACATTTATCCAGGTTCAAAAAGGGTTTTGTAGTGATGATATATGTTAAGTGAGAGGAAATGAAAAACAAACCATCTATCTAGGGAAACATATTTTCATTCAGTGTTGAGTAAATGGGACATGAAATGCCAGAGGAGATATTGGTCTCAGTGCTTATTCTATATCCTCAGTTTGATTAGAAGTCACCAGGTAACAGAGGATGCTCACGCTTAAAAAAATAAAAGGATTCTGACAGAACAATGGAAAGGATTCCCTGAAAAAAAAGAAGTTTATGAAGACCTGTGATAAGATCACAACAAGAAGAAATTCTTAAACCAGGAAATATGGTTAATGTAGTTAGTAAATAAGCTCTAAATTCATAGATTTATCTTTAAGCTTATCCGTCATACTATACTAATAAACTTGTTTTATGCTATTTTTAATGAATATCCTAAGTTATTTTCAAAGAAAAAAAAATGAACATGGATATTTGGTAAGATTAAAAAAGGAGCAAAAAGGTAGCTTACGTCAGGCATTGGTCAAACTCATAGGTCAAAACAATACATGACGTGAAATATGCTTGTATGAAGTTGATGAAAAACCTTCAGATAAAGTATGAAAGGAACAGAATCCTATTTCTCACACATGTTCATGATAATTTGATGTGTGACTTCAAGAAATGTCACAATGACTTTATTTTCTTTGGATACAGAAATCTCAGAGGACATGGGACACTTAATGATTTCTCTCTGAAACATGCTCCAAAATTCAAAACACAGCCTCTGAGGAAGCATGTTTTCTGACATCCCAAAAGATATCTGTAAGGACTAGTTAAGAGGAATTCTTCAGAGGCTATCCTGTTCTTCTCCCTGTTATTAAGTACAGTGTGTTTATTAACCTGCTAATAATCTAAGTATTAAGGAGGAAACTGAGTCATACAGTCTTAAAAATAATCAATGAAAGAGGGATCAATAGGGGAAATAAGTAATAAAGAAATTAAGACAACAATCAAAATAGAGAAGCAGTTAAAGAAAACAACAAGTATCACAGGATCACAGAAGCACAGAGTGGCAATGGTTGGAAGGGACCTTCAGAGATCATCTAGTTGAACCCCCCTGCCAAAGCAGGTTCACCTAGAGCAGGTTGGACAGGAATCCATCCCGGTGGGTTTTGAAGAAGACTCCACAACCTCACCGGCCAGCCTGTTCCTGTGCTCTGTAACCCTCAAAGTAGATTTTTTTCGTCATGTTCAGATGGAATTTCCCGTGTTCCAGTTTGTGCCCATTGTCCCTTGTCCTGTCACTGAGCCCAACTGAAAAGAGTCTGGCCCCATCCTCTTGACACCTGTCCTTTAGATATTTATAAGCATTGATAAGATCCCCTCTCAGCCTTCTCCTCTCCAGGCTAAACAGACCCAGGTTTCTCAGCCTGTCCTCATAAGAGAGGTGCTCCATCACATAGAACACCTTTGTAGCCCTCCGCTGGACTCTCTCCAGGAGTTCCCTGTCCTTTTTGAACTGGAAGGCCCAGAACTGGACACAGTACTCCAGATGTGGCCTCACCAGGACAGAGTAGAGGGGAAGGATGACCTTCCTCGACCTACTGGCCACGGTCTTTTTAATGCACCCCAGGACACTATTGGCCTTGACCACAAGGGCACATTGCTGGCTCTTGGTCAACTTGTTGTCCACCAGGACTCCCAGGTGTCTCTCTGCAGAGCTGCTTTCCAGCAGGTCAGCCCCTAACCTGTATTGTTGCATGGAGTTATTCCTCCCTAGGTGCAGGACCCTACACTTGCTGTTGGTGAATTTCATTAGGTTCCTCTCTGCTCAACTCTCTAGCCTGTCCAGGTTTCACTGTATGGCAGCACAGCCCTCCGGTGTGTCAGCCACTCCTCCCAATTTACATCATCAGGAAACTTTCTGAGGGTACAACCAGCAAAGCAAGAACAGTTCAGGACAAATCAACTATTCAAGGACAAAGCTGCAAGTGTACTTAAAGAAAATCTCTTCAGAATCGTATTTCACAGGCGAGCTTTAGAGAAATGTAATACTGAAATACAGAGATTTCCATTCAAATACATCCAGATTTCCATTCAAATACATCCATGCATCTACCTGAGCAAAAAAGAAAACAGTACTGTGATCATAGAATATACGCCAATATTTACCTGTTGCAGAGAATAACAGAATTTAAAATTCTTTTTTTTAAAGGGCAAGTCATTATTCCTTTAGAAATAGATTTTAAAAAGCATATTAGCTTGTGACAGCCATACAGATTGAAATTATTTCCTTATCACCACAAGCAGATACATCTGCAGTCAGTTACTCTCTGATATTAACTCATGTATCTCAACTCTAGCCCATAGGGACTGCACCTAATGATGAGAAGGCAATTGCATCTTCATGTCAGTCTTCATCCTGTTCGCAGAGATTGCCAATTAACGCCAGTTGTTTTGGTGATTTTTGTGTTATAGATGCTTGTCTGCTGGGATTTGACTTCTGCTAGTGGCTTGTACTTCACCTCTAGAGCAGCTGCCAGATGGTGACCTTTCAGTTTCTATCACCCTCTGCTGCATTCAAGCTGATGACGTAGAGGTGAAAGATGCTTTATATAGTCTTCTGAACTCTTGGAGCCCTCACAGTATACTAATTCTTTCTGAATATCTTATTGAATTTTATGCCCTGCTTTAGACTATGAGAAAGAAAAAGTAAAAGCAGGGCATAAAATTCAATAGAAATGCAGACAATGCAGACATTGGTGAAAAATGCTCTTTTTTTCCTTTTCTTTTCTTTTTTTTTTTTTTCCCCCAAGTTATAAATACTTTCCTTGACAATTTTATTGCAAGAAAATATGTCAGTGGATTTAACTATTCACTGAAGACTGGGAGTAATGCATTATGTTTTGGAGTTGGATGAACTTACCTAATCAGTGTGGAAAAGACCCCAGATCACGTGGAAATGGAAATGGCTGAACATGAAATGTAAAAGAACTGGAACAGAAAAAAAATTTGCTATGTAGAGATGATGTGAGATAGTGATAGCAGGCCAAGAGAAATGAGTCTATAAAGAAAAGAAAATGTAAAAGAGAAGTAGAAATTAAGAAAATACCTGAAGACCTCTTAAGGACCTCTTTTGTGTGAAGTTAAATTCAACAATAGCTTTATTCAGCTTGCCACTTTAAGGGATTTGATGGTTTAAGGAATTAATTTTATAAACAAGATGATCAAATATATGAATTGCTAAGACTTTAAACACTGCAAAGATTATGAGAAAAGATTTTCTTGCTATTTCAGTAGTTCTCAGAACAAAACGGGGAAAAATCCTCTTTTTTAGAAAAAAAAAAATCATAAAACTGTACGAGTGATTTGATCATTACCTGATAGTTTGGCAGAGATTAATCTTTCAAAATTATAGATGTTTGTATTTGAGCTAGTTGCTTTATACTTCCCCATAGTCAGTGGAGATTAATAGCTGCTTTTAGGGAACAATTCATCTCATCATCAGGCAGACATCTAAAATAGTTTAGGCTCACTTCATTAAAAAAGCGCTTATTTCCTGCTTTAGCTATGAAGGAAATCTGGAGTGAGTATCTCAGACATTCTCAGCTTTGTTCAGGAAAAAACAAATTAAATGGACACCATAATTTGTGCATTTCTAAATCACCAAGAAATACACAGCAGACCATGCTTTCTAAAATGTAACCTCATCGAAACTGGAGCAAAAGCAACAAAATACCTCGCTAACCTCAGTTGCCTTAGTATCCAAAATTGTACACAACTCTAGGGGCAGTCAATATTGCAGTTTCAACGGCCGTTTTCACTTATACTTGAAAGTTGCTTTTTTTTCCTACAATTCAAATATAAGACTATATGGAGATAATTAAAAAAGGAGCTGATTCGCGTAAATGCCTTACCAGTTGGATGATGATGCATGACAGTATGTCCAATTCCTTAAAAGAATAAGGAATATAGCTTAAAGCCTGAAATTAATCTCTTACACGTATTGGCAGAGATCCAGTAATTTTTTTTCCATTGATCTTTGTCCAGTTTACTAAGTATGGAGATATTTAGTTTTCCTGCTAAGGATAAAATGACCTGGCTATTAATATTGAATTTAATCTTCAATTTAATATTTATGTCAGAAAAAAAACCCAAACACATATTTTAAAATGTAAAATATATTTCAGGATGCAAACAGCAACAAGTAGACCCAGTAATAAATGCTCAACTATTTGTACTTATAACTCCTTTAAAAATATTTGGCAGACTTTTTTTCTTCCTTAAAGACCTTCTAGGCAAAATTGAAATATTTCACAGGTTTATACTGTTTTTGTTGCAATTCTGACAGAAAAAAAATAATAAAGAAATGTCATGTTTGCTTTCTGGGATATTTCTTCCTTAATGTTCTTTTTTCTTACTGCACTCAAGTGTTCTGTGGATAATATGATTGCTATCAAACTAGGGTTCTCCATTCCTATTGTAAGCTTTGAGGTTTCCATACTTCTCTTGAGAGAAAGAATTAGTGGATATAAGTTATGAATTATTTGGTAGAGGTGTCTACCTATCTCCATTAACGCTCAGATGATTATGACTACTTCTATATTAGCAGATGAAGTGACCCAAAAGAGTGAAACAATTGGTTTGGAGAACCGTACAATTACACTATAAGGCAGGAGGTGAGGGGAGCATATTACCCTGGACTGGTCTTAGCCCATTCCTGTGAACTCAGTGCCTGTTAATATCAAGAAATCACTTCTTTAACACTTTTTTGGTTTAGCTTCATGTGAAAGGAAATGATTTGTGCCCTGTGAGTATGCCTGATTTGAAACAAAACACTAATATGTTTCAGGTTTAATAAAACTTTATACTTCTAACTTCAGGTAGTAATTTTTAGGAAAAAAGAATGCTTAGTTAATTGTTCATATTTACAGCAAATTTAGTGATGCTTCAAGTTGAACTAATATATGAACTGTGCATTTATGTGTGTGTCTGTGTAAGAGACAAAAATGGAGAGGGGAAAGTGCGAGAAAAAAGACGTGGAATAAGCATTGTTGTACTCATTCCCCTGTCCCCAGACAGTAAAACTGTAAAGTAGATATTCATAAAGTTCACACGCACATTTAACCTATAATTTGTCTTCTGAAAATAATATTTCATATATTTAACTTTTCAAAATGTGCACATTTTTAATTCTCCCAAGGAATCATAGCTCTGTGTCATCCATTGTCATCGCTTTCCCCCAATTAGTACTGAAACAGAGCTTATCAGAAAAGAGAACAGTAAAATTAATTACTAATGAAAAAAAATCTCAGATTTGGATTATTTTTTTTTTAAGCTGCAAATTTGTATTGTTTAGTTTATGTTCAAAAAAGTGAGATTTTCTTTGTCACTTTTACTCAAAATGACATGCTGTAGTGTCATGACATTTCTGGTTCCCAGGTATAATGTGGTCTTTAGAGTGAAATGACGTGAAAGTTATGATAAGAATATGACACAAAGCTAATTTAAGTGATGATTCATTTCCTACTTCCAAGTTACAATTTTTTAAATACAATTCTTACAGTCCTAGCTATCTGCAGGAGGGATAAATTTACTTCTGAAGAAAAAAATTGTATCAGGGGAAGTAAAGTATTCCAAGGAGCATCTCAGACCAATCCTTCTCATAAACCTAATACTGAAAACCTGTTATTAAGATTATTTTTTCCATAATATTTGGCTTTTGTTGTAAGTGTATTATATCTGATAGGCAAGCCTGTCAAGATTTTAAAACTTTTTCTCATTTACTGCAAAATCAGCAGCAGTTATGAGCATTTTTAATATGATAACATGAGTGGTAAAGATATGGAACAAATGATGCTATTAAAATCAATGCCTCGGATAGAAACCACAGAAACATTAAAGCTGTTCTAAATATGATGAGTAGATAGAAAACTGGATGATGGTGATTAGAATTTGTCACTCAAATCTTTTTGCAGCACAAAGCTGAAAGAAATGAGAGATTCTACAAAGATATTTATCAGTCGGGTTTAATATGTGGGGGATAGTAAACTGATTAAAAAAAGAAGAAGAAAAAAACATCAGCTTGCCACAAAGTCATGTTAAATGCTATAACTGAACATAAATATTGTACTTATGCACACGTGTGTCTGTGTACATAGATATTACATAGCAGTTAAAGAATCACAGATCCTTGTAATAAAAGTATTTAGAAAACTGCTGAATTAAACCAGTTTTAAAAATTGAAAGTAAACTTTACTAGACATTCATTAACAACACACATTTTACTATTCAAATCAGTTAGTCCTAACAAGTGTATTCGAAATTAGCTGTGAGCGTACAATGTCGCAGAGCTGATGATGGGTAGTTAATGCCTTCAGTGATGGTCACTGGTTGGGGAAAGTTGTTGAGGTGGAGGTGGCCAAATTTGAAACCTTTTTAGTGATGGAAACAGGAACCAAAGTGAGTGTGTCCTTTCCTCCCCTCATTCCAAATTCACGATGTCCTTTTATAAGAGGTTTTAAGTTTCTAGACAATTCCTAACTCTTGGCCTCCACCCTGGGACTATGCGTTTTCACCTGGAGTGAGGTATTTTCCCAGGGCAGAAAGCCTAATGTTATTGCTTGGCTGGCTTTTTGTGTGTGTTTGTTTCTTTGTTTGTTTGTTTGTTTTAACTTGTTTAGTTGCTCCATCTTTCCTTAAAGCAAAATCTTTTCTTGAGTACTGGAAAAAAGATCTTGACCGGCAATGCGACCATCAGTGCACTGTTTTTCTGGGGTTTCTGTTTTCATTCTGCCAATATTTTCAAGGCCTTTGCTGTTATCCTATGTTAACACTGTATATCATAGCAATAGACATCCAGAGTCAGTCTCGTTCATACAGAAAGTGCACTCAATAAGTTGATAACCAGGCATACAATCCAACTGGGGCTTTGAAGCTTTAGCACGTCTACGGCATGTCTGTATCAGAGGCAACACTGTCTTCGCTAGGCTACTGAATTAATACATGCTTATGCTGTTATACCGCATTGGTGTGCCTAAGTCCAAGATTAAAACTAGTTAATATTGATTAAATTCTATTTAGTGTGCTTCCACTTTTATGGCTGCATAGGTCTCTGCTTCGGTTACATAAATCAACCTCATTTGCTGCCTTGACCAGGGTAATTTTCCTAGGGGTAAAATAAAAAATAGGGAATGATCTAGCTTATCATCGCCAAGCGTTCTGCCAAAAATATGCATGATCTTATCATAAGAAAAGAAGGAAATATTCATTAGATAATTATTGAAAATTAATGGCATGAGTACTTGATAAAACATAAATTAACTATCATATATTCCAGTGAAAGTGGAAGGAGGAATATATTCCCTTAGGAGTTTGTTTTTGTCTGGTATTAGACAACATAATTAGCAAAACCTAAGAGATAATACGTAAAGTCAATGTATATATTCTAATGGTGGCAATATACAAGTACAGTATTATCGCTCACAAAGTACATCTTGTAGAAATTATCTGAAATTATTAAAATAGTAAAAACAAGTAGAAAGTGTTATACTTGGGAAGGAAAAATCAAATTAACAGGTTGCAAATGTTCATTAATATGCCAGTCAGCCATAAATACAGCAGAAAGGTGTTAGGATCTTCAGCAGACGATGTACAAAAAAAAAAAAGAAAAAAAGAAAAGCTCTCACCAGAAGGGGAAATACCCTTCTGAAATGTGTTATCAGAAGTATTTCTTGTAAAATGATACAGAAGAACTTATGAACTTTTGCTTTCTTGCTGCCTCTAAGTTTGACGATGATATAGACAAATTGGAGAAAACTCAAACAAGAGCAATAAAAACAATATAAAAAAGATTTGATAATATGTTGAAAACATTGTTTTCTTGATCTAGAAAACGGAAGCCTGAATGGTATACAGTAATGCCCTTCAAAGTACAGCTCTCAGTAGGCTTCCTGCAGAGAAGAAAAGACAACATTTGCAAAAAGTTTCTTAGTCAAGTTAAAGGACTAGTTATACCACATAAGAAATTTAGGTGTAATACAGAGATTACGGGGATCACTGTTACTATAGATGTTTTGGAATATAATAAATATTCAAGGGCATTATATATATATAATAAATATAGACATGGACACTATGGCTGTATTTGCTTGGTACATCGGAAAGATCATTTTTCCTACTAGTATTTCATTTTCAACACTTCTAAAGTGAACTAGCTTTCAAAATAATTTCTCCTACTTTAACAGGAAGTGGTTGGGGAACTTGTAGGCTGTCAAAGTTAGAGAACTGAGTAACCATAGACATCTTGTTAAAATAAAAATGTATTAATATATTAAATGGTGATAAACACAACTGTGGGTGTAACTTTTTTTTCTATTCAGAACTTTTTTTGTTAATATTATCTCTGCAACTCATTTTCTGTTCTCACTTTTAAATATGATAAAGTTTTGTTTTCTTCTGCTTGGACTTGATTAATCAGCTCCAGCCTGCATGTGAATCTTTGCTCTCCACTGTTTTTTGCAAGTCTGAGGATCTCAATCTACTAATCAACTCTTTTTTACTGTTACAATTACTGAGATGAGAAAGGCAAATGTAAAAATATTCTTGTGAAAAAAGCAGAGTGAAACAGAATTTATTTCATGCACATTTTCCCTGTATTTATATTTTAGCCAGCAATTTTTTGCAACTCTTACTTCTGATGTTTCAGTGCTACTTCTGTGTAGCTTCCACAGTAGATAGACACTTGTGGAGTGGAACTCTTGTATGAAAGATGTAAAATTCATAAGATGGCTCTGATTTAAAAAAAAAAAAAAATATAACGACCACACATTCTACCAGTCTTGCTGCATGTATCTTAGCTTTGTCTTCTCATTTAAGATAATTCTTTGCAATGTCTAGACATACAGAGGCAGAAGTCTCCAAAAGCTCCAAGGTCGTCTGAAGGTCATGATGTATTTCAGTAGAATTCATTCTGTGCCTGAATGATTAATTTTGAACCCCGTGTAAATTACTTTATAATGTTCAGCATTATATTTCATTCTTCTTGTCACTTCATTTACAGAGCTACTCAAAACCCTTTTCACTTTCACTCATTGCTTGGTATTAGTACACAGAGTTCCCTTCCCCCTTACACGAATCTGTATTACCTCATTACAAATTCAAGTTCACTGTTCCTTACTGTTTCTCTAATTAATTTTATTTTGTTTAGATATTAAATTAAAAGAAACATTATTGAATAATAACTACTGCACAGAAAACACTACTTAAGGCACCTCATCAATTAGACCAAACTCCCATGGTTATTGACCTCTGAACTTAAAACAAATCCTTAATCTACTTCTATTGAGCCATTAGTCCTCTCGTCTTTTCACAGTTTCATTGACAGTTTGTAAGCAGGTGACAGAAAATCCACTATGTTCAAAATTACGTGGCTTTAAGTTAGTGTGAATTTAACTGCATTCTTTAGGAAAAAGTTTGATATAAATGTATACAATTCATTATTTTTATCCTCATGCCAAACAAACGGAGAGATGAATTAAAATTCAAACAACAATCATATGGTCTAAAAAACCTAAAAAAAACCCAAACAAGGATATATACTATATAGCCTATAGGTGTTTTATACTGTATGTTTTATTTAGTATCTTTATTAATGGCTTGAAAAAGAAACTGGGAAATATCAAATAATTTTTATTTTTAATTTAATAACATGCTAATTATTTTCACCAAATTGTTAGCATTTATAGAGATTTTTTTCTTGACATGACAGTTGCAAATTACTCAAGCGGTCATTATTTTTTAGGAAATAACATTATTAACTCCACAATCTTTCATAGTGGATGAAAAAATGTATTCCATGTTAAAATAATTCACCTGTTTACTCAGAGGAAACTTGTAAATAATGGTAAAATATTATCTTACTCTGTTGGAAGCATATTGCTATGCAAGGAAAATGGGAGAGGATATATTTAATTTCTTTAGTCTGTTTTTTTGAATATGGATACGTTTTTTGGCAAGAAAAAGGAAGTATCCTTTTTAATAACGTGGGATATATCTGAAAGACATTGACTTTTTTTGCTATTGCCATGAGAACAATGACGTACATTTGGAAACTTCTACCTGAGTAACTAGGAATTGTGATAGATTCTAGCCAGTGGAAATCTCCAGTATTTTCCTGGGTTTGGCTGGGATAGAGTTAAATTTCTTCATGTTAGCTTGTATGGTGCAATATTTTGGATTTGTGACCAAAACAGTACTGATCAGACATCAGTGTTTTCTGTTACTGCTGCACAGTGCTTACACAACATCAAGGTCTTTTCTGCTTCTCACCTTGCTCTACCAGCGAGTAGGCTGGGGGTGGGCAAGAAGCTGGGAGGGAACACAGCCAGGGTAGATGACTTCAGCTGACCAAAAGGATATTCCATACCATATGAAGTCATACTCAGTAACAAAAGCTGGGGGAAGAAGGAGGAAAAGGAAGATGTTCAGAGTTATGGAGTTGGTCTTCCCAAGTAACTACTCTGTGTGGTGGAGCCCTGCTTTCCTGGAGATGGCTGACACCTGCCTCCTGATGGGAAGTGGTGAAAGAATTTCTTGTTTTGCTTTGTTTGCATGCACAGCTTTTGCTTTACCTATTAAACTGCCTTTATCTAACCCAAAAGTTTTCTCACTGTTACCCTTCTGATTTTCTTCCCCATCCCACTTTGAGGAGTGAGTGACTGTGGGACTGAGCTGCAAGCTGAGATTAAACCATGATACTACTTAATGCTTGTGTAGGTCAAAGACAAAACT
The DNA here is from genome assembly GCF_000708025.1 of Charadrius vociferus. NCBI lineage: Eukaryota > Metazoa > Chordata > Aves > Charadriiformes > Charadriidae > Charadrius > Charadrius vociferus. The sequence goes on along the minus strand of NW_009647007.1, from coordinate 2,600 downwards.
TGCTAAATATTTTAAAATCCAAATTCTTGAAAAAGGCACAAGGTACAGCAGTATGCCCTATGATTAACATTATTACATACAAGGAATCTATAAGTGTATGAGCACAGATAATCATTTTATTATGTTCTAATTCTGGTTTGTTTGGGGTTTTTTGATGTTTAAATAAGAATCTCAGTTTGTAGCAACAAAAAGGGACTTCGAGTATCCTATCCTATATTACACCAATAAGGAGGGAAGTTTTTGAAGTGTTTTAAGTAACTGGTTTCGGAAGTGACAACACTGTAAGCTTAGGAAATCTCGTGAACATACGTATGTATGTCTCTCTATAATTCCCAGTAGAACTGTAATGCTGCAGACAAGTTCTTGTCAATATTAACCTAAAAGAAAGATTTCTGCTACTTTGCATGGAAAAACCCCAAAGGATTCTTTTTAACTTCAGTTGCTCTTGGCCAATATGTATTTTGATTGCTAATTTTTTTATGAAATTGTTTGTGTTTTTCAGCATTATCTATCATATGAAGATTTTGAAACACCCCTGTCAGGGTGATATTAATATTTTGTTTTTCTTGTAGATGGGGAGATGGAGTTCTGGATAAATTAGATTTCTGGTCATAATGTGTGAGGTTTTTTTCATGAGAACAGCATGCTTAAGTCAGAGATGCTTAAGTCATTATGGGAGGAAAGAAATTTAACTTAGATACTGCAGCATCAAAATATTAAACATCTGCCTAAAATCATGTGCTAAAGTTTCCTACAGCTTCTTTATAGTAAATACCTGAACATCAGAGGTTTCTTTAAACACTAATCTAGGAAATCTACAGTGAGAAGACTCTTTAAATTTAGCAAGTATAAAATGTTAGTATAGTTAAGAGTGTATTTTAGATCTTTCTTCTGAAGTTTAGTTATGTTGAATTCTCTTCAGGGAACTGGTGCTTGCTGGAAAAGGAGGAGAAGATAATTTTAACACTACACCCTAGTTGATAGGCATCTGGTTTGGAAGTGTAAACCATTTTTCTTACATGACTGAACAAGGACTAAAACCAAACCCTGTTTTGAAATAAACCAGCGTCGTGGTTTATTTCAGTTCCTTCTGAAACAAAGCCTGGATGCAGAACATGCTTAATTCATTCCAAGGACTCTCTCAATAAACTTTTAGCATGACAACACACAAGGTTTGCGCACTTTCTTCCTACTAAAGCTTCAAATTTAATCTTAGCATGTCAATTAGTGTTTGCAAACACCCAAAATTTCTTTTTCCCACGGCATGAGCTGCGAATTCTCTGTTCTAGGCAGCAGAAATTCTGGTGAACTGCAACACAATCCCCAAGGTAATTTCAGACATTTTGATTTCAGCTCCCCGTTTCTGCATCCCAAATACACACAGTTTAGGGCCATGTGTTCAAAAGAAATCCTGTGACCATCCAGTACATACAGCAGACATGTTCAGCTAGCTTCCTGAACGTGTGTCATGCAATACCATTTGGCCTTGAAGGCCAGGAATTAATTCTTGGAGCAAAGCATTTAACAGTGTGGATGTGACCTGGGAAGTTCAGGCATTGTGGTAGTAAGATGATCTGGACTACCATTCTTAGATAAATATAAAGAGATTTTAGAGTGTAAACCTTGAAAAGCTTGACTGGAAATTTCGCTGTAATTGACTTGTCTATATTTTACGTTTTATTTTTACAGGTAGGAGTTAAAACCATCTGTTACTTCATGGGTCAGTGCGGATGGTATTTCTTTTTAAGCAATATTTCTAAAAAGGATGGAGCTACTTGTAAGCAAAGTCAGTACAGGCAAGGAAAAGAAATATGACACAGGTGGGAATGTAATCATTACTCACTTGTAAAAAAACATCAAAAATATCACTAGAAGCAACCTTTATTTGCATTTATCCCAAATTTCCCAGATTTAACAGTAGAAATGAGCTTTTCATATACATAAAAAAACCCCTCAAAGTAAAAGAAAACATAATCTTAACAAAAATACCCCCCCAAACACCTGTTCAAACTCATTTATTTGTATTACATTTGAATAAAAAAAAATAATACAATTAAAGTTACTTTGCATTTCCTTCTTCTGTATTTGTTCTTTACTAGTCTCTTCCTAGAAGATACCAATAAAATAAATTGGGATTAAGTTTTAACAATCATTTGAAATCTACATCTAAGGTCTTACAGTTACAATGGTCTGTAGGTGACAATGATAATAATCACATATGTAGGTATTTGACAGAGATAATCAAACATATAAGTGTCAGCATATACCCATATTAAGTGTGTCCTTAACTTTGTATTACAACTTGATGGATTCCACTTAGCATTTTTTCTTCAGGAAAAACAGAATTTAATTCATATTGTCATTTCTTTTATTCAGAGTCTCTTTGCAACTTTCTCTATCCAGTTCTTTTACGCATGAGCAATAAGATGATCACAAAGCAGTCTAAAGTTCATAAAAGTTTTTCTGGTAGCTGGCAAAATCTTATGAAAATAATTTCTTCAGCCCAGTGGAATGCTCTACATTCAACACAGTGCACAAATTATATATATAGGTCTTAGACATTCTGCAATAATAGGAGAGAAGGGAAGAGAAGAGAAGAG
>NW_009647006.1:1188366-1201598 GCF_000708025.1 Charadrius vociferus | reverse complement strand
ATAAAAATCAACAGGCTCATTTTAGGGGAATAATATGTCTTGTCACCAAACAACATCATGTAACATGTATGCAAGAGGAGAGAAGCACTGCTAGAAACACAATAATCAAGGAAAGCATACATGGTCATAAATCAAGGGCTGCTCCAGCTCAGCACTACAAACTCCCAACATAAGCGCATTATGTCAGAGCACTGAAAGCAAACGGGTGATGTTCTGAGGAGTCTGGTGATTAAGTACAATATCTGTATCATGTTGAATACAAATAACTCCTTCATCAAACAGTAACAACCTCAACCACAACAGTACTGGTAACCTTCATGAACAACAGTAGCATTGTATTGTCTTGAAGCATTAATAATAGCATAGCCGAAACAGCACCTAGAATTTCCACTTAAAGGGAAATACCTACAAGATCGCCAACTCTGCAGTTAAATGGGTTTCCCAGTTACTGTCACTGTTACTTGGGCAGTTTTGCTATGGATGCTTGTGAGGGGATGATTAATTTGAAGTTGATTTTGGCCATTTTAAAAAGGGCCAGGAAGTAAATGTTTCCTCCTGCTCCCCACACACTGCAGGGACAGCCACAGAATTACTGTCAAGACCCCTCCAGATCTGCTTTGCTGTATCTTAAAACCTTTATGGCACAGAAGCCTTCAGGTACTACTCTGCTTCCCTACCCCAAGGTGCATCATCACAAGCAACTGCAACTAAGATGACATTGTGGCTAACGTGCAAGTTTTCTGGAAGGCGTTCAGCTATTTCACTCAGCAACAACCGAGGAAAACTTCTGTAACTACCCCCATAGAGACAAGGCAAGCAGGGCTGATTTGGGGATGAAAGGACACCCAAAACAACTGGTCAGCCTGCAGAACTCTCATGCTTTGGCATTTGATGGTAAAACATACAGTCACAGAGCTTCCAAAGACAAAATATTTTCAGCTTTTGAGCTCGTAATCACTGCTACTTAGAAAGAGCAATATGCAGACGGGATCGATTTCTTTTGTTTCCTTCTGCCATTTGAAGATGCTACACCTTTCTCCTGGAAAGTCAAATACTACATCAGAAAAAGTGGTAGGCAGTTCCTGAATGGAGATGTACCAGCAACAAGCTCTCAACTCACCACAACATTCAAAACCGTCAGGCTGTGAATTTGACAGAACAACAGCAGGTGGGTCAAGAGAGACATGGAAACGTCAGGGTAGCACAGAGACCATTCTCACAGAGAGCACCAAATAGGTCAAGTTTTTGTGCTGGGCTACCCTATAGGAAGCGTCTTTGACATAAGTAAATGTACTTATGGACTACTGGTTAATACACAACCATTAATGAGGTTTCAATTCAAGCGTTACCTTTTAGTTATGAGTGAATTTAGAACGACGTTGGGTTTGGAGGCCCACACTAGGAGAACTGCCTAGATATGAAAGCTCAAATAGGCAATAAAAAATTTATTATCCCACTTATATTGTAGGGTCTGCACACCTACAGGATCCATATAATTTGCATCTGTTGCTGATAGTGGTCTTTTCAGTTTAGGTATCTAGTTTAAGGATCGGTAGACAATTAACAATTGATAACCAGCTCAAATAGCTCACTTGATATCTGTCTCTGAGGCATGCTCCCACGCTGTCCGTGTCTCAGTTCACTCTCTCGGCTACACTGAACAATAACTCTAAATCAAAACAGAGGCAGCCGCACTAACAATGTCAGTAAGAAAAAGGCTTCAGTGCTGCCTTAAACAAAACAAAAAACCCACAGCCTAGCATTTATTGGCTACATTTCCTTTAACTCTGAAGTCCTATAACATGCTCTCAGAAACAAATTATTATAAGTAGATAGTAGTGTTCCATAATGCTTGTGAATTGCTGCTTAAGTGGATTTTAATAATTGAGAATGGAAAATTTTATCATTGTGCACCAGAACATTGTCAGGACAAAACATTGGGGAGCTGAAATTTGCTTTAGTTTGGCATTTTATTCTTATTTCAGTAGGATTAGAGGGAGTTCTGGCCCTTTTGTTTCTTCCAATTAAATTATTTAAACTATCTAATAGGCTTTTTAATTTTTCAAGGGCAAATATACAAGGTAAGCAGCAACTTGGTAAAAAAAAAAAAAAGACCAGCGGGTTGCTACAGAAATTACATTGGGCACAAATCAAAAGGCAATATGTGCATCCGTCACAGAGTCACAGTTCAGGAAATGGCAGGCTGCACTGCGTGCCAAGCGGCTTAGAGGTCATGACACCTACTACACGTACCTCTTCCTTCCTACTTGACGGAATCTGTGTTCCTCGGTCATTAAAATGACACAGGTAAGACCTATGTAACCTTAGGGTCATGTTTCCAGAGAAAAAGTTTAAGAACAAGTTCTCCCAATTGAAAATGGTAATGCATGTGAATAGTCCCCTGATATATAATTTTTCTCTTCACCCATCATCATTTTAGCTTTTGTTAATACACGTGTTTCCAGTCTTTCTGGTTTTTACATCTTTCTGGGGTTTTGCCAGTTCCAGATTTCTTCCCTAGGAGACTCAAATTACAGGTTTTTGTCACTGGACCCAGCCCTGCCAGCTGCAAAAAAAAACCCCCAGGCTTACATCTGAACTATTTGTTAGACCCAGAGGCCACTTACAACGCAGATTAGAAAAAATTAAAAAAGCAAGTGATATTGGTGTCAGTGATCATGAAGAACAAAAAATGCAATTGAAAAATACAACCTGGTCCAATTTAAAATTCCTTCAAACCCATACGCGCTTTGCATCTCCCTTCTGCAAGCCACACACATTTTCGTATGAATCTTTCTATTTCATGAGGCAAGAACCATCCCTTTTAGAAAAGAAATTAAAAAAAGAAATGCTTGGATTAGCCAGGCCTTACTGACCTTCCTTCATGAATAAACAATGAGCTTTTCCAGAACTGTGAGAGAAATTCATTATATACAATGAATGTGTTTCTTTGTTGTCAGACAAAAAAATAATCCAGTGCAGTATCAAAGCACTTTGTTCTACGCTACTTTCACTTAGCACACTTTTGAAATCTTGAACTTCTGGAGGGAGGAATTAACCCTCCCAGACAAAGGACTCTGAACACTCATCACATAAGTCTCAAAAAAAAAATAAATCACACTAGAATAGATTACATATAGCACATTTGCCTTGCTGAAGCTCTTGACACTAGGGTGGACTTAATCAAAATTGCAATACACTAATTTGGTTTTCTCCTTTTAGCTTTGGAGCTTTAAAAGGAAAACTCAAATCCTTCCTGCTTTTGTTGGTTGGTTGGTTGGGTTTTTTTTCCTAATTCAATAAAAGAGGGGAGGCATTAACACTACAGTAATTCCAGTCAGTCAAATGATTTAAAACTAAGAAATGACACTTTTTCTAGTGACTAATATCTTTCATTAAAGTGTTCCTTTTCTGCTTTCAAAATACTTTTTAGGCAGTAACAGATTTCCACTTCACTGTCTCTTTGAATGCATACAGAACTGTCAAATGTAGTACAACATCTCAAGTGATATGTGCTATTTCCAAAAAGTCTTCAGAAAACAAATTACATTTATTGTTTAGGACACTAGACAAGAAAAAAGGAAAATAAAATAGAAAGAAAACACAATAGCGTTGAGGCTGCTTCTACCATTAATTAAGTTTTATGGTATTTCCTAATATAAGTGAAGTTGATCATTAATCCTCTTTTTTCCCCCCAGAGTCTTCGTAAAGATTTATTTGTCAAAACAAACTTTTCACACCATCACAAACAAAGCTTTCACTGCAAATATTTCTCAGTTTCAAAATAGAACTGTGGCAGAGAGATATCAGCTTCTCTAAAATAACACATAGGTTAGGAGGAGGAGAGGCTTTTCAAAGTAGCAAAAAAGCAGGGAGCACTCAGCTCTTCACATGTTGGGTTACATGGCAATATGCCAGCTGTTATTCATGGAGAAATAGGTACTTTCAATGAGCATTTATTCACAAAGGAAACAACAAGGTCCACCCTTATCGACGAGATCTAAAAGAACATATTCCAAGGCAATCTCCTACTGGTACCTACTTCTATAGTCTCACCCTCTACCTCCATGCTTGATGTTTATTTTTAAAGAGAGCAAGATGTCTTCCCCCTACTTTTTTTAGCGAGAAGCAGCTGGGGGGTGCAGGGGGAAGGAATGAAGAAATATACCATCCTGTTCTACCAGAACCTCACGTTGCCATTTTTCCTCCCTACAACATCTAAAGCAGCAGAGGCCACAGTCCTAGTCTATACTTAGTGCTTGAATTACAAGCGTCAGTCAAATAAGACAGTAATCCAACTGCATTGGCAAGTATCAAGATGGACCAGCTTCATCTCCTATTTCAGTTGCATTATTCAGTGCTTGACATGTTTTTACTACTAAAATAAATTAGTACTACTGACTTGCCATGCTTCATAACACTCTCAGTTCATAATCACGTGGTCGTGACAGATACAACAGGGGGAAAAACCCAACTGATTTACTATTGGTAAAGTAATTTGAAATGTATTTATAACCATGGCTATGATAAAAAATTAATCTCCAAGTTACAGGGACAAAGTACAATATTCAATATATAACAGTTCTTCAGAGAATAGGCCATTTTTGGACTAGACAGGTCGAAGTTACAGTATAGATGAGGGGGGAACAGGAGACAAATCTGATGAAATACAACTGATTAGAAATCAATCAGTCAAATCGGATTCGAATTACACATGTATTCTACCAGAAAAGTCACATATCGGAGAGCCACCAGATTCGACACAAGTTCAGACCCAACCCAGGCCTCTGCACCAGTTGGTATCACTGCATTACATAAGTCACCCAGTCCCTGACCAAGTATTAGAGCAAACAAAAGGTCTGGTCCTCATTATATAAAAAAGCCAACCACCGCACAAAGCCTATACATCTATTTAGGGTGGCAGATGAAATACGTTGAGGCTGTATTTTTGTTTACTAAACTGTGCCTTAAATAAACCCCCAACAATATTGTGTACTTGTATCTGTTGTTGCTTGTTTGTAAATGTGCGATGCCAAGAAGATTATACTTTTACTTACAGAAATATAAACTATGCATCTTAATTACCTTCTTTGGGTTTTTTTTAGAAGCTACGTGCCATTTTTCATACTATATATTATCTATAACATTATGTGTCGAGAGACAGAAAAGTACTTGTGTATACAGCATTACTTAACATAGCCTCCTCTGAATGGTCGTCCTTCTCCTATCCAAGGAGCAAGAGTGGTAAAAATGACAAGGTGCTATATTTTAACTACACAGCTAACTCCTGTTCCCAGCAACCTCAGTTCCACTTGAGTGAAGCTGGAACAGACTGGACTTCAGAGCTGTAGCTACTGCCTAATAACACTAACGCATGTTTTCTGTGGAGTACTGACAGCCCAGCTAGTTCCTTGGGTCTTCTTATTTGTTTCTTTCACTGCCTGAAGAGATAACGTACACACAATACAACCGAATTACTAGTTATCTGCATGTTAGGGCATTACTTGTATAATAGGAAGAAAGCCTGAGAGGATGCCACTTTTTGCCACTCTCACAGGCTATGTAAGTTTCAGCTGGACATACTCTGTAAGGATTGAGAGGCATGGAAATATATTTCCACAGGAGGGTACAGCAGCGTTAGCTCTGTAATGAAGCTTGTTTTTTTTTTTTTTTTAACAAGACAGAAAGAGCTGCATCTGCTATTACTACAGTGAGAGCATTAATAAGACCTAAGTCTATGGAACAGCACAGAAAAGAATTAATACCCCAAAAGGTACTTAAAAATAAAGACGTTTTAATAAAGTTTATATTGATCAAGTATTCTGTATACTTACAACTTGATCATACTGCCTCAATCCTCTAAGTCTTTAAACATAAACTAAGCCAGTTTATTCCTCAAATAACATTTTTTGTTTCAGTTTTATGAAAGGAAGACATAAATCAGACCTTTGCTTTTCTAAGCCTAAGTAGTTAGGTATAATTTGCTGTCATTTGCATTTTCAGACACCTTCCAGAATCAAAATAATAATGTTTTGTTAAGATACATAATCACAGTGGTGAAGAAATGCTTCCGACTATTTTAGGGTTCAAATTTTACTTATTAAAAAGTCATACTGCCCGTTTAATTACAGGGAAAACAATTTCCATTTAATTGTTACCTTGTGACTTCACACATCCTTAATACTACATAATTGTGATTAATGCATAAGTTATCTGTATCAGCAGTAATCATTGACGTAGTTGTATTTAATTATTTCTGCAATTTTGACCTAACCCAAGTACGTGATATTAGACTATGGCAAAATTTATAATTAAAACAGAAAATCCCATTTCTGAAAGGCAGCCCATAGGCTAGATGGAGCAGCCTAAGAGATGCTTGGAATCACAGAATCATAGAATGGTTAGAGTTAGAAGAGACCTTAAAGACCATCCCACTCCAACCCCCTGCCATGGGCAGGGACACCTCCCACCAGCCCAGGTTGCTCCAAGCCCCGTCCGACCTGGCCTTGAACACCTCCAGGGATGGGGCAGCCACAGCTTCCCTGGGCAACCTGTCTCACCACCTTCATCATAAACAAGTTTCTTCCTTGTATCCAATCTAAGTCTCCCCTCTTTCAGTTTAAAACCATTGCCCCTTGCCCTGTCACTACATGCCCTGATAAAGAGACTTTCTCCATCTTTTTTGTAAATCTCCTTCACGTGTTGAAGGAGATAAGCAATAAGTTCCTTTCCTATACTCTTGATATTCTGCCTTAGACCCCATCTCCTATTATTCACAGTATAACTTACACAACTTCGACTTCCCCTGAATCCCACAGCCAGCCTCTATATGCACTAGCAGTACTGGCATACGCTCCCCAGCAAAGAAGGAAAGATCCTATTTGTATGCAAACATGGCTCTGCATTCTAAAACTTTACTGTAAATAAACAAATGTAACTACAGCTGTCAAGAACTAATGCAAACTCTTCTTTTTTCTGTCTCATTCATCCATCCCTCTCTATTTTGAGTCTAGCCAGCACTATTTTCAGCATTTCATATGCACAGTTATTACATGTTACGCTGCCTATGAGTACCACTGAATGCAGAAAGGTGCAGATTGATAGGCAGAAGTAGAATTGTTGGATGGAAGTCCTGTATAGTCAGAATTGACGTAGCTGAAAAGAGGGTGAATACTTCTAACAAATTCATACATTCTTTCATCATTTTCAAAATATCACCCCATTCCTGCCACTGAGCTTTGGACACTTCCATTTCATTATTTCTGAAAGAACTTTAAGACAAAAAAAAATTTTTAATTGCCTGTTAAGTTTTCTGAATGCTGTTAATATAGAAAAGTTTGCCTACACATCATAATTCCCAGCAAGGAAAAAAAACCCAACCAACCTCAAACAAAATGCTGCTGTGAGACCTTGAGAGGACTGACCTACAGTCTGCTGCAATGCTGCGAGCAATCATGCTACTCAAGCTGTTCAAATTAGGCTCTTCCTGCTGTGACAGCAGTTCCAGGGTGCATGCAAGACTGAACTTTCAGAATGAATGTTTGTTTGGTTTGGTTTTTTTTTTTTTAATGTGGACCATTTGGAAACAACTAAGACTTAAGAATTCACTATGCATCATTTTTTCACAATCCTACACGTGACCAGTTGAGCTTGGAACAAGAGTGCAGCTGTATTTATAATTTTCTATTAACTTCACTAACACTTTTTACAATAACTATACAATATTAAGGAAACTTTCTGGACATCAAATCAAGCTGAATAGCTTCGAAGTTGACCAGCTCACACTGGAGGAAAAATAAAGCATCTTTTAATAGTTCCATCTGGGATCAGAGGGTAATTTCTCACCCATGATATTTAATATATACCACCTAAGCCCATTCTCTCTTTATTTCCCTCCACTAACCAGTAATAACATACAAACCCAACGGAAGCAAATTGTGGAATGGTGACATTTATACAGGTTGGTTTTGCAGGACCATAGTGTAACACATTATAGATGCATGCCAGGGCTGGAACGAAACCCTGTAAAGACAAAATTGTGACTGGAATAGGACACAACTGGAACCAAAGCCTAGTTTGCCTGCACATGTGGATATCCAGCTCTCTGAAACTAGTGGATAGTATGGCTATGATTGAATTAGGCATCCTAAAGCTATTTTGGGAGTTTCTGCTCAACTTCCAGATTTCACTGTAGAAAAATACACGCCTCCTCTAGGTCTTAGGCCATCTGCCAGCCCTACATGAATTACTTGAATATCCTAGGCAATCTAATTATAACAAATACCTGTTTTTAAGCACTCAGTCATATTATTGATCTCTCTCTCAATAATATTTCTTTCTTTGTGAACCTGAATGTTACCGCCTGCCTCCTTACTCCCCCCAATAGTCATTTTTAGCCTGCATAGCAGCATGATCAAGTTGTGAGGAGGGCCTGTGCTTCTTTCACCTCTGCAATAACTTTCCCTTCAGGCAATCCTCCCAAAATTTCTTACAAGTCTCATTCAATTGCTGATTATTTTGGAGCAGTCAAAACTCTGAAGGGCATCCTTAACCACCCGAGACCAACTAACTAAACGTAACATAACTGAAGCACAACCTATAAATTTGTTAAACATACTCACATCAAAGCTTTCCTCCCGAAACAAAAGTTTTGGCATTCAAACCTGAAATCTACTGTTTGATTTGGCTCAAGGACAACCTGACTAGTGCAGTATTACATGAGTTAGTTTTGTGCTGAAGTCCTTAGAGTAAACAGGCAGAAAAGCTGCAGTTGTCCTAACAGTCATGTTCCTGCCAACACAATTGATGAGATCTGCGATTTCCACCAGGCTACTTGTTCAAACAACAGCTAACATCTGCCCACCCTTTTAGCACCACTAGTAATTTCTGTAACTGAAACTGAGTTAACTCTGTCACCACGACCTGAATTTGGGTTGGAGACTGTCAGGTTCGCTGAAACTGAATGTGCTAGACAGCTGTGACTGTAGAAAGAAAGAAAAGGACACTTTTGCATAATCATTTATCAAATGAAACACCCGTATTTGGGATGAATACATAAAAGTGTATATATTGATCAATAAAAAAGTCACAAGTCTAGTATCAGATCAGAGACACATAGCTGCCATGGACAAAACTGAGTTGTACTTTGGATTTTGACTGATAAGTTAATCTCTGCTAATGGCTGTCAAGTGTACAATAAGTTACTCATTAAAGTGCGATCATCGCATGGTTAGCGTCGGAAGGGACCTTAAAGATCATCCGGTTCCACCCCCCTGCCCTGGGCAGGGACACCTCCCACCAGCCCAGGTTGCTCCAAACCCCGTCCAACCTGGCCTTGAACACCTCCAGGGATGGGACAGCCACAGCTTCTTGGGGCAACCTGCGCCAGGGACTCACCTCCCTCACAGAAAAGAATTTCTTCCTACTGTCTCATCTAAATCTCCCCTCTTTCAGTTTACAACTGTTACCCCTCACCCTATCGCTACGCTCCCTGATAAGAAGTCCCTCTCCATCTTTCCTGTAGGCCCCTTTAGGTATTGTGACTTTATACCTCAATTAGAATATTGTCTCTACTCATTAATGTCTACGCATTAACATAATCAGAAATGCAAACATCCCAAACTTACCCAGTACAGGAAAAAAGTATCTAACAAAGTTGAAACAGTTCTACTTTTACCATGATTAATCATCTTTAAAATTATCTTTCTCATTTCCTCTTCATCCCTTCCCTCCCCCCTCCAAAAAAAAGTTACCAAGGAAAAACAAAGTTGACAAACAAAAGCTATGCATTCCACCATAAGGAAGAAAAACACCTTGATATAGTGATGCAGTATTTCAAACAGGTGAGCTTAAACCCCATGTCTTCATACTCTCAGTTTTGGTTGGGTTTTTTTATTGCTATTTGGTTGTTTGTTTTCGTTTTCCTTATAATACAACTTCACTCTAAGCTAAATAACTGGCTTCCCTTGCGGAAGAAAACTGCAGCCAAACCTACCCTCCCCATTAGGAGAAGGGCATCTTTGATCTGCCCAGACCAGGAGTGCAGCAGGAGTGTTTCACATACTTCTCAGATGTACAATCAACCTCCGGAGCCTCAGCACTGTCGCTCCAGTGGATCTGAAGTGCCAAGGATTTGGGAAGACTACGGAAGATCACACAGGCAGGCCATACCTCCGTAGCTTGCCTTGGGCTACCAGCATGCCTTAAGTCAGTTCTGGCAGCTCAGGTTAATGCATGAACTCATTAAGCTGCAGTTTATATGCCCTTGAGTCCTCCAATGGTGTTTTCTGCTCTGTACAGACAGAAGAGTACATTACAAGTCCTGTTTGTTCACACAGAAATTAAATTGGTTTTGTCAGCCTACCCCAACACTGTTATACCTCTGGAACCAGCCCTGCCTTGCTGTTTCTGACAAACAATAAAGGCAAGAATAACAAATACCACTCGGGTAGCGACAGATGAAGTCTAGCTTCATTCAGCAATGTTCTGGCACTAAGCAGTATTTTACAAACAGCTTGTGGTCCCAAGCAGGGTCAACCCCTTTAAAAAAAAAAACCCAACAACAAACAACCACCAAAACCACAACAGACTGAGCATATTCACAGGCAGCGAGAAACCCAAATGAGATGGCCTTTCTACAGACAAGGAAAGCTAGAAGTTCACTTTCATTTTTTTTTTTTAAATACTTATGTAAGTCTGCCTCTTCCTTTTTAATGTTTTTTTTTCCCGCTAAACACAATACCTAGAAAGGGTATCTTGCAACAGCTTGGGATTCACAGGAGCCCATTAGCACCTTCGTGGCTACTGCAGGCCTTCCGTAGAGTGTACATCTCTTCACACACTTTGTTCATGTCTTCTCACAGGAATAGGAGACTAAGAAATCGCTTATACAACACACACAGTATTTTCTGTTTGCGTGGGAACAAGACACAAAATGAAATATATGTTATTCAGAGAAATTAAACATTTAAGTACAGCTCATTCTACTAGATGTGACTGCCCTGCTCATCAGATCAATACAATGTATTTCTTTATTTTTTTTTAGGACCACATCAAAGAATAATAAAAAAACCCACACACAAAAAAAAAAACCCTCAACAATTACAGGTATAACAGCAGAACAGCACAAGCCAAGAACACGTTAAACTTTTCAAATGAAGCATATTGAAACAAAAGGTGATCTGCATTTCATTAATCTACTCCTTAGCAAACTGGAGGGGATTGTAGTGCTCGATTCCACCATCTATAAACAATATCTTACTCACATTGGTGATAGCTTAGTCCCTATAGCATAACATTTCAGGTCTCACCAACCACACTTCAACACCCCAGAGTTTACACTGTCCCACTGCACAAGGTTGAGTCTCACTGAGAAATACCCTTTCTACAGGAATAATCCCACCAAGACAAACCTCTGGGTTTGTTTATATGGATGTAAATACATCAGGCTTCATTCTCAGCTTCTGTGAAATCATTGTGTCTGCACAACCCCACAGCTCTTCAGAGCTTGTTCCTGCTACGACACACCTGGTTACCAGGTGTTAGACAAAGGACCGTAGATAAATGAGACAACTTCTGGCCAAACCCAGAATTCTTAATCCCCTGAGAAAGTCTTCATGCGTATATACGCTTCAGTGAGGAAGTTAACATGACACACAACAGGATTTGCAAGGTAACCAAGTCAGGCTATCAATCACTTCGTAGAGAAGAATGGCAAGAGAAGCGTGAGCACAGCAAAGCTCCAAGTCACTAACTTTAGGGGAATACCAAAATTTTTAACATGAATGAAATTATCATCAATGTTTCATTACTGCTATCTACTTTTTAATCTTTAAAGCAGATTCCCAAGTAGTGGTATCTCAAAAACTCCCAGAACTAGACCCCAGAAGGGAAAGCCATGCAACAGAGAGCTGAAATACTGTTTAAGAATGAAATGTGAGAGATCAGAGAACATCCCCTAGGGACTTGTTCAGCGGTTTAGCGGCAACACCCATGAAAGTACAGTTTATGAATAGTCAAATTCAGTCTACACATTTGAAACTATAGTTTTATTTGCTTACTTCCAACAGCTGAAAATCCTGGGTAGGGCAGGGTTACTGTAGGTAACTGAGCTATTCAGAGGTTTGTATTAAAAAAAAGCCTCCTAAAAATGCTGTAACATTTATACACAGAGCATTAGAAACCTCGCTGAGTTAAACAGAGATCGCTTTTCTTCATCACCGCTTCCCCCCTCTGTTTACCTACCTATCTGTAGTGTTAAGGATTAATCTTAGTCATAGCTTAAACCACAGATCCCAAACTTGACTTCAGGCTTCTCACCAGCAGTCGTTACAGAACACGACAGCCAGAAGACATTGAGGTCCTCTCTCTGCTTGGCCCACTGGCCAGCATGGTAGCAAAGGAAATAATAGGCTCTGACATTGGATATGCAGAGGCTTTGGAAGGAGGCGGGATATTCTAGTGGCAATTTTGAACGTGCCAAGAACAGGCTCAGCCTTGCAAAGGCAGGGTCTGACACGCTGGATGCTGGACAACAGTAGAAAAGCGTAGTTCTTTTTTCTGAAAAGAAGGAGCTTTACCAATATTCAAGGTTATCATGTCAGAAGAAAATGGTAAACTAAGTGTCCTTAGACAGTCAAATTTTCTGAGCTGATTAGAAGAGACAGAATATCTCATTATTCTAAGCCTCATTTTTAAATAAGATTTTTTTTTATGATTTGGAGGATCACTAAATCAAGATCTATTCCCAGACTGGTACTTTTACTTTAAACTTACTATCCCAAACCTGTTATTCTTTTAAGAAGTATATAGACAAGTTATCAAACATTGCCCTAAACACATATAATACTTTAATTACTAAGGGACCTGGTCATAAAGACCTCACATGACAATCTGATTTGTTGGGGAGAAATAGAGGAAGACTTTTTCTGTTTGTTTTAAACTTGTCCAACATTAAAATTATTTTACAATTTTAACAGTCATTGTTTCACAAATAATCATTACTGCGTATATATTCCTTTAGTGCATCCAGAGTATTTGAAATGACAGTGCCGGAATCTGTTTTTAGAAAACAGTCGTAACAGTCCTGTTGAAGTGAGGGACGGGAGGAAGGTTCAGTAGGCAGCCAGAGATGGAATACACTGTTCTCTGGTGCTGCAGTGCCACAGACTTCTGGAAAGTTTCTCAGCAGAGTATGAGGAATTAACCTCACAAAGTGCCCTTGAGAAGGGAAA
>NW_009647006.1:1185355-1188351 GCF_000708025.1 Charadrius vociferus | reverse complement strand
TTCTTGAGCAAAGAGGATCATTTGGATTTGCTCATCCAAGTTCAGATAAACCAACAGCCCGAGTTTTGTCTGTCTCTATGTAGACAGATATGTAAGACATAATATCTATGTGTCATTCTTAGCTGCTTCTCCCTACTACAGTTAACTGAAAAAACAATTAATACAAGGCCAGAGACAGAGCTGTAAAAATCACACAGCACAGGCCTGAAGAAATTGAAATTTTAAAGACTATTTAACACCTCTCCCTCTGATCCTTTGCTGCTCAAATAACTCTTCATTTGTATCTACACAAAAAAAACCCCTGTATTCTTTGAGTGGCCTGACCACCAAAACAGAGAAAAGCCAGGTAGGCAGCTACTAAATATCCTACAAGAAGGGCAATTTGTTGTAACAAGGGGAAAAAAAAAAAAAAAAAAGAAAGGACTGAGAGCACCAGGACCCAAGTTTTGCTGTCATAAAATCTCTTCATAAATAAAATTACCCATAGTGTAGGTAACAAGCCATCACTACCAAAGTAGCCAGCAGTTTAAATTTCTCCACTCCCACCCCCATCATTAACTTCAGCTTACAATGGAGTCTCCCTGGTAAGCTCTGAGAAAAAATAAGAATTGGTAATAATTTAAAGTATTTAATCTCACTGTTCGGATTGCTCATCCTCTCACTTTCTAAGCGTACCTTTCAAACTGAACACATTTTGAAGAAGCTGCTGAATATCTTGTCTGTATTCACATTTATTTGGAAGTCTTCTTCAGGGTTGCTAGTTCACAGCTGTTCCATGGAACAGCTAGACCAGCTGAATAAAATCACATTAATACTTTTCTAAGGTTAAAAAAAAAGGCTTTTCTCCCATAATATTGCAACAAGCTACTGCTAGATACCCTCTCTTTCTCAGAAGAGACAGAAAGGCCGTCAGTTTGGGGGCTGTGTGAGTGTGAATGTGCAAAATCAGTTCTTTGAGCTTCCCAAATTTGGTGTATGTAACAGAAGTCTACTACTTAAGAAGTAGTGCGAGAATGAAATCATGAAACCAGGCACCCGAGGCAGCAGTACCACAATACTTTTTATACAAACAACTCTACTAATGAAAATGAAACAATAGTTGTCATTATCTACAAACAGCCTGGCTAAATAATGCTTTCTGGGGTTTTCCTATTCATAACAATAATACCCATTATTTCCTATGGATATGAATGAAATTTTCACTTTCCTTTAGGATTACTGTATTTAACAGAATGTTTTCACATTTAATACTATTCCAATCACCATCGAACAGATTTGGAAGAATCAATGTAAAAAAATGTATT
Source organism: Charadrius vociferus (assembly GCF_000708025.1). Classification (NCBI taxonomy): domain Eukaryota; kingdom Metazoa; phylum Chordata; class Aves; order Charadriiformes; family Charadriidae; genus Charadrius; species Charadrius vociferus. Next base: position 1,187,047 of record NW_009647006.1, on the reverse strand, counting down.
CAAAAATTGGCAAAAGCAATCTTAAAAACCCACTGCAATTCTTTGCATGACCCTTTTAATGAAATAACAACAACAATATAGCCAAAGCTGCAAAAGATGTATTTGAAAAAAATAAGAAATCTGACTAAACCCAGATTTTAGAAGAAAGGTTAAGAGCATTCTCTTGAAAGGGAGGAAATCTGTATGGACTCTGACTTTAAAGGAAAGGTTGAGGGCATCCTAGGAGTGCATGCTTATGATTTGTATTAAAAACCAGTATATTACCTATTATGTTATGTATGCTATTTGGATGCTGTCACAAACCAGAGTAGCAAGTATATAACTAACACAATGCCAAGGGATTAAAGACTTATACAACTGATTTTTTTGTTGTTTCATAGCATTATTATTTAACGGATCTTACAGCCACATCTTTAAGACCTCAATGATAGAAATGTCAATATTTGGTTTATGTTCATAAATGTACTTAGAGTTGTGTTCTTTTCTTAATAACCTTTCATTGAACAGGCACAACCACCACATACTTATTCTATACAGCCATAGCTAGGGTGAAGTCAAGGGTTCTCAAAGTCCTGCTTGGGAGGAACAGTACTGTGTAAATGTAAAGTGGGCGTTTAATAGCTCATATGACTGGTTAATGAGTGACACTACAATAAGTCTGCTGTTTTTAAAACCTTGAAAAGTGTAACTTCCTGGTATCTAATACAGAGCGCACAGTGTTTAATGACACAGTGAAGTCAGAGACAAGGTAGAGATACAACAAAAGGCTTTAAGCTGATCTAATAAATCCCATTAAAATAGAAAAATACAAAAAGTATAAAATGGGCAGGGGTTTAGATTTCAATCACATATTAGATTATTAGATTCTCATTATTATTCTTTAGGGGCCTAGACAATGCGTACAATTTATAGCAACATGAAGAACAGTTAGAATTCTCAACATAAGTTAATGAAAGAGAAAGACTACAGACCTCCACGACCAAGAGCAACTAAGGAGTTACTTGCCTTGCCCTGACATCAGCCCTCCTCATCAAAAGAGCAGTTTCATCTGTTTATGCGATAAGCATCACAAAGCGTTTCTCTGTAAATATACAATGTAACTTAAAAAAAAAAGGTGTGGCAGTGATTAAAATACAAAACGTATGAAAAAAAGGTGAAACAAAGCTGTATCTTGGATTTTGAACTAGATTTTCCAAACAGTACTTTAAAGCTGTTATGTAGTCAACAAAATGAACAGCCAGGCTTTCCATACACCCCATCTGCCTTGGGATGCATCTTGACTGTGGAGCAGATTGATCACCACTCTTGACAAACTTTGCGGTTCTGCTCTCCTCCTTGTTCAGCTCTGCCCTCTACACCTGCCTCCCTGTTCCTGTGCCTCCATCTTCTCTCCACAGGGAGTGAGTGGGGTGTTACACGGGGCTGGTGTGCCCTCTGTGCCTGTCCTGAGGTTCACACAGATGTGGCCAGAGCATGCCTCTATGGTCAGGCTGCTTGAATACGGTCCCAGGTTTCCCTACTTTCGCAGCATCTGCTCAGAAACTCACGATTCTGCCTTTTAAAGATTAAGGTGCCAAACTGTACAGCTGGACTAAGTATTAACTTACACATAGATTCAGAAAGTCGAGATAATTTAACTAGAAGTTCCTAGTTCTAGTCTGTTTTAACTATGCATAACGGCTAAGTCACCCT
>NW_009647006.1:1161875-1185181 GCF_000708025.1 Charadrius vociferus | reverse complement strand
AATGCATCAATTTAGTATAGCTATGTCAGACAGTCAGATCTTAAAGCATCAAAGCGTAACTAATTTGGTCCTGTAATGTCACAGTTCATGAATCATTAACAGAATCACACAACAGCTGAGGTTGGAACGGACCTCTAGAAGTTATGCTCTGATGGCTTTTGAGGGTACTTTTGGTGCTGTCCCAGGCTCTCTCACAGATCTGACACCAACATAGTGGACTTCACGGTCTCTCTGGGCAACCTCTGCCAGTGCTCGGTTATCCTCACAGTAAGAAAAGTGTTCCCTGCTGTTCATAGAATGGTTAGCATTGGAAGGGACCTTAAAAATCATCCAGTTCCACCGCCCTGCCCTGGGCAGGGACACCTCCCACCAGCCCAGGTTGCTCCAAGCCCTGTCCAACCTGGCCTTGGACACCTCCAGGGATGGGGCAGCCACAGCTTCCCTGGGCATCCTGGGCCCGGGGCTCACCACCCTCACAGTAATGAATTGCTTCCTAATATCTAGGCTAAATCTCCCCTCTTTGAGGTTAAAACTATTACCCCTCATCCTACCACTACACTCCCTTACCTCCTGTGTTTCAGTTTGTGCCCACTGCCTCTGGGCACCACAGAGAAGAGCCTGGTTCTGCCTTTTCTGCACCCTCCCTGCAGGTATTCGTACACATTGCTAAGATGCTCCCTGAGCCTTCTCTTCTCCAGGCTGAAAACCCACAGCGCTCTCAGCCTTTCCTTCCAGGAGAGATGGGGCAGTTTCTCAACCATCTTCATGGCCCTTAGCTGCACTCTCCCCAGTACATCCACGTCTCTTTTGCTCTGAGAAGCCCAGAACTGGATGCAGTACCCCAGGTGGGGCCTCACCAGTGCTTAACATATTGGAAAAATCTGCTACAAGGTCAGTAGTGGATCTGTACAGGAAACATGTAAAACAAAGTCAATTTTTCTTAAAGCATTCCAGCACACAGAAGGTTTCCTAATACCACAGAAGATTGCCATTGTCCGACTTAGCTTAAAAGATCTTTCACATTCCCAACACAGATTTTTAAATATGGTTAAATCAAATTGTTCCTTAACTGTATAGTTCAGCAAAGAGTCTGAAATATAACATCATAGCATAAAGATTCTTTCCAATAAAAGAACTTACAAAACCCTGGATTTTTAGTTTTGGTTACCTTATTTTAAACAAATAAATGCCATTTAGCAGTCGAATATGAAGTAGTTGCATATCTAGAACTATCTTCTAATGTTGAAAGCAGATACTGAAAAGGTGAATTCAATAAAGTTTACATAGGCTTTGATTGTCTGGGGATCTCTTCTTGAAGTCACACACTGACAAGAATCACTACTCAATGCACAGATGATGATACAATCTCCACTTTGAACCAAACCCTTTACATTTTTGTCCTCAATAGCTTTTATGACTGACACTGCAAAGTTGATGGCACTCCTTCCCAACCCTGCTAAGGACAACATTTAAAATTAGTAGTTATCTTTTATGCCTCAAAGACAGTTGGATAAAGTTTAGGGAAGAAATAAGTGGGTTTACGTTAATTTCAAAGGTACTAACTTGAGATAGCAAAATAAGACATAATCTGAGTGAGGATACAAAAATTTGGCAAAAGAAGAAACTGGAACTGTTTCCTGAGTTCAGACTTGGAGCCTTTTGAAATTTGGCTATGAATGATTTTACTGACCGTTTACATACACAAAGGCAATGTACACAAGAGTATGCAGAGTTAGCAATACAGATTAATATAGGTAATATAGCTTCTACTAGAAACACATTAAGACTTCCCTAAGTTATGATTACATTGCAGTAACACTTTTTTTGGGCGGGGGGAGAGAAGGAGCAGGTAAGTACAATTCTTACAGGAAATACTTTCAAAAATGTATTGCTGGAACAGTTTCTAAAATGATTTCCTAGACTACAGTTTTGCAGAAAGGTGAACCAAAAAGCCAATGTAAAACCAGTAAGGCTAATTCAGCATTGTGAAGAAGGTACTTATGACACAGGATTTCAGTTTCGCTTGAAAAATCCTGATACGGATCATATACTTCTCTTACAAAAGATTGCAATGACTAAGCAAATGGCAGCATGTTGGGAAGACAGTCTCTGCTACAGCTAGTCTGATTTATCACATTACTCTAATTACCTTGACTTACTCATTGTTAGGATCACCTTTCTGTTGTGGAAACTTCAGGCAGCCTCAAGCTTGGCAGACTTCAGTAAGTATGTGAGTACTAACTCAATACATAATTAAACTTTGAAGTCCAACACTTTTTGAACACATTTGTAGCAAACACAACATCAACGGATATACACCAGGAATATGTAATGCTAGGGATTCCACTACAATTATATTAATTTCTTATGAATTAAAACCACTTTGCCTCACAGAAGTTATATAGGATTCTCACAAACCACCATTTATTTTCAGATTTCTCCTAAGTCAGTAAGCGTAAAAAAAGTTACTGACTGAATTCTACAATAATCCCAGTAACTGAAAGTTTTTTTTTCATTGACATCCTCATAGCTCAATAATTTGGACATTGTGCTCATCTATTGTTTTACTTCTGTTTATAGAGCCACATTCACTCAGCTGTTTTATATTCTTGCAGCGAGGCAAAGCAGCCTTTTACCTGACTTCTCTACCTGGTTAAGGTGGATCCGTAACAACTTTGGGTCACACAAATGAAAGGCAACAGGTAGAGAGAATGGGGTGATTTGTCCCGATCTTATCACATTTGTCATCAGTGAAGCTCTCTCTGAAGTTCCATTTGATATAAAATGTTATTAAGGATCCCACATTTCCCAATAGAATTTAAAGTGCCCCCTCCTGCAATATTTTGCTCTGTAATGCTTTTATTATGTATGTTCAACATACAGGTTTTTTTGAGATGCATTCACTTATTAACTGGTAAGATACGACCTAATGATGATTCGTGCTCATCCCATGATAAGCTTTAGCATGTATCTGAGCTTCCTTTAGCACTTACAGACATTCACTAAGCAGGAAGATCCCAAGCTTATCTATCAGTGGAATAGCACAGATTTAACAGCTTGACCCAGTATGTGCATTGAAATAAAGCCCGAGAGTAATTTTATCCAACTCAAAGTTATATAATAAGAGGACAGTGCCAGAATTTAGATAGTGCTCTCCTAACATACTGCTTTTGCAACACTCAGCTTCAGAGGTCCCCAATTCACCTCTTCCATCTTTTCAAGATGTCTCTCAAAAGACAGACAGCAGCCAAGTTCCTGTGTCAAGGAAGTAGCTATTCTTCCCAGGGAAAACTTACTGGGAAATATTTTTTTTTGAAAGCTTCCTATAACATTTTATAGGTTACTTAAACTACTATGATGGAGCTGTGTCGGTCTGTGGCATTTCTATTTTCATTTTCATGCATATTCTATTCCTCCCCCCCTCCCCAGAAAACCATTCTTTGCTGGAAGGAAATTACATATATAGCAAGCTCCCCCCCCAGCCCCCAGTACTCATGCAAAGAGTAAATAGTCAATCTTTGACTTCTGCTCTCCAAGCCCTCACAATACTTTACCACACACACAAACGACTTCCAAAATATACTAATGAATCCAGTGGTCCCCAAGTAGACCAAAGCTAATGCCTCTTAAACTGATGATACTTTAGCGAGATATGCATCTAGCAGAGATGCTTATCAGCACACTGACGTTTACAGCCCTGTCTGGAGGAGAATCCAGCCCAACCACTGTAAATAGTTTAGGGTGGCATTGAGTGCCAAGGCAAATATCAGGCTATGACATGATCCAGTGATTTCTTTTGCCTAAGAGTAAGCATGTCAAGCATGGCGATTAAGAAGAGAATCATCTTTACCAAGTATTTGCCATTATAGAGAATTGAAGTATTTGTTCGGATCTTCCTTAGGATTCAAAGTAAATTTCTCTATACAGATGACTGACGGACTAGAGGACTTGGAGGGTTATTTAACACTCGGAGAAAGTTATGTGGTACACCCAGTGCCTGATGCCCTTGAATACTGCACAGGAAATCTCAATGCTCAGCATGGCTCACATCACATGAGCTTGTTACTGCAAGATTCCTTACACAGTATCACATATCAACAACCCTTTCCTTCCCCTGCCAAGACTAAGAGGTAATGTTTAAAACCATGGGTTACAAGCAGAAAGTTTACCTCTGTACAGAGATCCAGAGTTAAGCCTGTATTTAAGCCTCAACAAAGTCCTTTTAGTACCTCAAAGAGTCACAATCAATTTCATGGTTCTGTGCTTAAATTCTCATCCTAATTTCACCAGAATGTTTCAAAGGGAAGGGGAGAGAAAGATTGAACATTTGGTTCCAGACTCATCTCTCAGTTAAGACTATCTTAAATATATATATATATTGATGCTTACATATATGATATATTTATAATTTGCAACTGACAGAGGAATCCTGACCAAAACAAGTTAAAATGGAAGCAAATAAAAGCAAGATGGGTAGAACTGGAAGAGTAAAGCACAATACCAGACCAAGTAAAAAGCATGTGGCACAGAGTTAACTTGAGTGTAGCAAAAAAAGAAAAGCTGCACAGAAGTGGAAAAACACCCCCATGGACAATACTGAGCATTTGAGAGTTCTACTCGATAGGTTTCTGCAAATGCATTTCACAGTGTTTCCCTCACAGCTGATCTGCCTTGAAGGAAAACAGATGAAGATACTTTCCTCATTTATACCAAGGTATTACCAACAACTGACTAAAGTGATTCTGAAAAAGAACATGAAAAATCGTATAAAAGCTTCCATATGTGTATGTACATACATAAACAACATGCAAACACCTCATGGCAAAGACATAACTACCATGGGCCTACGACTTATTTGGAGAATTACATGCTGAAAACACATAATCTGACATCAATAAATCCATTTCAGAGTCCTGTTCTGGAAATTATTGCAAGGAGGGAAGTGCATTCCCAAAAACTTGTCCAAGCCCGTCCTGCCCCAAATCCTTCAGTCGAACTACTAAAACTTCTAAAATAACATTTGTGTTTTCCCTAAAAATTGCCATGCACTTCCGAGGCAACACTTGATATGGCTAATAGGCTCTTTGGGGCAAGATACACAGGTACTTGTCCAAAGAGCTATGCCAAAGATTTCCACAGTAAATTAAGATAGTAATTCTGTTGCTGCGATGGGCTAAGGATGTAAGAGAGGTAAGGCTTGTAGGAAGAGGTAAAGTCTTCTATTAGGCAATCCTGTAACCTCTGTGAATTCACACAGGCTGGAACATACCTGACCAAGATGATTGAGCGTGCAAAAATCTCTTTCCTAATGTGAAGCTTTATAATGGGGCCCCACACAAGTTCTGCCCTGTATGTAGAGGGATATTAATCTACCTAGGATATGTCCCATCTTCATTAGAATAAATCTACAGACTACTATATGTAAGTGTTTTGCAAGTTAGAAAATTAAACAATTTGCATATAATGATACACATGCAAAATCTGATATATGTGGTGAGGTATCCAGGTACAGAAGCCGAAACTGACACCATCGCAGGAGCTTACAACTGAGCACCAGATATTTTTGTTCCCATATAATTTCTTCCAGCACATATACTGCTTTCTTGCTTGGCACATAAGTGTTTTCAGTGCATTATATGGCAGCTAATTCCAAGGCATTTCTGCAGGTTCATCCATTTGTATCGAAACACAGATATATTGCTTAACAACTCCTTCCCTCTGAAATATCAATAACTGCTATTTTTTTTGTATCAGTCTGAACAAAACTACCACTGAAATCCCATTTGGGAAAAATCTTTGCCAATAAGTCTGCCCTTCTAAAAGCTATCATCTTAGGTAGTCCAATCAGTGGACAGTCAATGTTTCTTTTAGCCTAGCAGCATTATAGTGCAATCAGACTCATGGGAACGTGTCACATCCTTCCCTTCTAATGGGAGATTAGCAGCATTATAGAAAACAAAGAAAATAGTTTAACCTGACAGCCGTTACACAGACAATTGAAGAAAGGATAAACAAAAAGAAAGCCTTAATACAACTATGATTGGGAAATTAGGTTATTCATCAGCCATGGCACAAGCGTCAGGTATTGCAAACACTACTGCAGAGATGAAAATCAACTCAGTCAAAATAAGAAATTGCACAAAATTAATTGACTGACTTGCTAACATACAGAACTGAAGAGAGCAACAGTCATTACTCCACCTCTACCTTGTTGACAAACAAGGCCTTAAAGGAAGGACTGGCTTTTATTCAGTCTTTAACCTGATCAGAATCTGCAAATATATGACACCTTAGCTAGAACAAATTATTCTGCTTTACAGAGCAGGTTTTTGGCGGGGTTTTTGGTCTTGTTTGGGTTTTGTTGTTTGGTGTTGGTTTCTTTTTGGGGGGGTGGGTTTGTGGGTGTTTGAAAATCCTTGATTTTCAGCATTGCTGCAGACCCCAAATGAACTCAGACTTGACCAGGTAAATACAAATGCTAACACCCAAGTGATTAGTCTACAAGAGACTTAACTGTAGCTTCCCATCTCATATAGCTGGTATATAGATTTTATATTTTATCCAGCACATTTTTTGACATCACAATACTACATAACACTGGCCTTTAGATGCAAATTTAAAAAAAATAAAGTCATATTATACCTTTCAACATTTAGCATTTGTTTTTCCTAATGGTGTGACTACTCACCAAAGGCTTCATCTACTAGGATGCTACAATTTTGGACCAGGAATTATTTTTTTTGGGGGGGGTTGTTTATTTGTTTTTCCCCCTCAAGGTTCATGTACTTACATTTCACTTACATTGTTCCTGCCTCAGCAATATTCTAAGTATAATGCATTTCCACAAGTGGTTTTGCTTACCATGCTTTTGTCTTCCCTGTTTCAGTCTGTAAATTTTCATTCTGTGTTTCCTTTCACGGCACATACTGTCATGATATCAGTTGCAATGGGATGTAATTTATGTTACTAATGCCATCAGTCAAGTGGTGGTGGTGCTATGCATTGCATACACAAAAACCCCCAAATATATATATATAAAGAAGGGATATGGCTGTTTCATCTTTATTATCAATTCTGTCCTCTCTATATAGTCAAAACAGTTGGTCCCTCTTGCTTGTTTAAGTATGTCTTCAAAAATAAGTTGTCCGTTTAAAAACATCTTGGCTCTGCTGAGTGGAATGTTTTCCTGAAGAGTAAATCACATCACCTACTGTACCAAGAAACAGAGTTTGTTGTTTTCCGAGCCAAAGTAAATTTCCTGGATAGCTGCACTTTCTGGCAACTGTATGTTAATGATCAAGAACCATCCTCTGAGGACTGTGCTTGGAAGACCATCACTAAAAGGACATGAGAACTAAAGTAAGTGTAGTCTGGCTAAATTTTGTTGCTTAAGTTCACTGGAAGAAAAAGACACGTCATGTTGTACAGTTCCTCTCGACAGTATACACAATAAATATACAATATGAATTTGCCAATATTTCAACAGAGCTTTATGGTCACTTTTTTCCACCAGAGCTACACCAGAAGTGAAAAGCTTCAATACCCTTCTTGCAAAACAATTGTGATGCTATTGTCAGTCCATAGCTGGAAGTGACAAATCCTCTGTATTAGACAAAGCTCCTCTTTCCAGATTCATAATGAAGCCTTTTCCTTCCCATTGCATGCCTGTTTCATGTTCATTTCAGTCCTAATTTTATGTGTTTACTGCGCAACCTAAAAGCATTTCAGCAACTCCCGTCAACAATTCACAGTTGCCGTTCAGTACACAATCACCACATTAATCATCACACTTGCACACTGTTTCACAGATGCCTTAAGGTTTGTGTGATAATTCACACCTAATTATAATTTGGAGTCAAGTTTTTGAGGGTTATTTCTAATCAACACTTACAGTGCATCATGGGTTGCAAAAGAATTTCTGAGTCACTATCAGTATCATGTCCTTGCTCGTCACATATTGTAAAGGTACTGTTTCATTATCTGCTTTGCTGACTTGACCTGACTTATTCAAGTACCTTTTGCCTCTGTCCCATCTGTTCTGGCAAGACAAGAGTGATCCTTTCTGATGGCTAAGCCAAGAATTAAGATCTGGTGATAGCTCAAAGTTTCATGCTGTGAGTATACACCCTCTTTTGCGATTTAAGAATACTTTGAGATTTTTTTTTTCCCACGGCAGACAAACCAGCCTGTTTGTAATGTTCCTCTTGCTATGTATTTTAAAGGGAAGTAACTGCACCTTACTCAAACAGAAGCAGCTACCTACAGCTTTCCTTTATCCTTTTTCACATCTGTGCCTGGAAGATATATGGCAATACAATTTTACAGTATTATGGCAGAACTCGGCAACGTCTTATGCTAAAAAAATCCTATGTCTAAGTTAACATACATATAACTGTTATACCTTTGTTGTAACAAATAGCTGTGATAGATAGGCATAAAAATGAGGAGTGTTTTGACTCACTATATTTTAGATGTACTGTGTGCAGCACAATAATTGCAACACAGCAACTTTTTTCCTTCATTGTTGATTCTTGATTGTACCAGAAGTATGGTATCGGTTGGTTCAAAACTGATTGCGGGTTAGGCTGAAAATATTTCTTGAATGAACAAAGTTAAAGCTCCTATTTTACACTTAGTAATTAAGATTCATTTTCCTGGGTCAAAAAAATTATAGGATTTCAAACCCCCTCCTATTTAAAGGAGCTCAAGCTTCTATTTTTCTCTCCAAATGCTCAAAAAAGCAGGTCATACCATACTCTAGAACAAGTCTTTCATGATTTATCTGTTAAGATGTTGCACTTACATAAGTATTTGCATCCCCACTGATCATCAGAAAACACTTTTTCCTTGATATTTTTAATGAAATTGAAAGACACCTCCAGTACTCTATAATATGGTGACGACAAGAAGGGAAGGTAGTGTTACTCTGTGAGGGAGAGCTAGATTTTTCAACAACCTATTAGTCAGAGGAAGCATTTGATCGAGGCAAGACAGCAAGGTGTGACACCATCTGTTCATCAAGTGTTGTTGTCAATGGTAATGACATTTAGCTGTTCATAAACATTTCTTCTGTTTTATGAGAAAACTCCCAATTTTTTGTATTTAAGTAGTCAAAATAAAATATTGTTCATTTCATTGGGCTGCATGATGTTTTGTTCAGTGACCAGAACAAATCAATTATTTGTGCAGACATAATGATGTTCGTGCTCTTGAAACCAGGCTGCCATATGAATACAATAAAGCAACTATTGCCAACCTTGTCATGAACATGTGCAAGTCATTTCACAAATTCTTTGATGGCTTGTCCTGACTTCTCAATGAACTCTCAGTGCATAAGCCCTGTTGTATTCAGCTGCTTTTAATTCACTGACTTCACATTCATATTCTCTGTGATTTATCATTCACATAGTTCCTTACTTTCTGGTTCTTGGTCATTTCTATCCCTCTATGCTATGGCACTTTTTGCTTTTACAATAGGTGGCAGAAGCTGTCTTTTCCCCCGACTGCCATCCTTGTCCTTATTTCCCATCCTGCTTCTCAATTGTGCCCACATCATTCCTTGGAAGCCACCCTTGTGGTAGGTGTCTTTTTGCTGGGGAGATGGCAATATCCTTGCATGTTATTTAGTACTTTGTGATATCAAAAATATACACAAATCACTTTAATCAAAAAATCCAACAGTTGACAGAACAGCAGCTCTCCTCCATCTAGCCCTACGGCAGACTAAGCTGCCTCTAGAGCAGACACATGATTCCATTGATACAGTACCACCTGTGTATCTGACTAGACTAGAAGAACTATCTTTTACACTTATCATAGAGGTCACTTCTTGGTGATTGTTCCAGTTCACTTAAGCTTCTGGCCAAAATAAGCAAGACAGAGGTGGGATGCAGCTAGTTAGTTTCCAAAGGTGAACTAGGCTGGGGAGGAAATCTGGGGTAATACTCTTGAGCCTTATTTTTAGCAAAAGAAAAATAAGAGACCTGTTTCCCACAGAAAGCAAGCACTGAAGCAAAAACACAACCCTGTTCGTCAACCTCCTTGTGAGTTTTTACCACTAGATGGTGCTTTCAAAAAGAATCAAAAGTCAAAATACCAGCCAAGATTAACATGCCAGTACTGAAGGAAAAAAGCACAACAAATCAAACTAAAAGCACATACCATATACCATTAAACTACCAATCCTAAAGTTCTGCTGTGACCAGGCCACATTGTGGTTCTGTGACAGGGAAAGGAAGCTTTAACACACGCTGTCGTTACAACAGGGACATGACCAACAATAATGTATTAATAAATATTCCCAGCTTTTAATTGCTTCCAACAAACAATACTGGGGCATGGAGAGAAGAAAATAAAGTAGTGCAGCCTCTGGGCAAGCAGATGTCATTTTGAGACCATAGATTTATTACACTGAAAGTGACCTAAAGCCATCTCAGTTACCACCTGTCATATTGCCTTCAAGTATAACACTGGATTACTGGGTTCAGTGGTCTGGGAAAAGAAGAAAAAGTTAGCATTTGCCCTTGTGAATAGACACAAATTAGGAGAGCTTTACTGGTGTTTTCCATCATTTAGAACCTCATCTAATAAACAGTACAAAAAGCTTGGCCGTTGCCTTCTGAATGATGTTGCTTTTTGTTTTGAAAAACATCTAACACTGTAGTACAGACATACAACCCATCTGGTTGGAAGTTTCAAGTCATATTGTTTTGCCTTGTGCTTTAATCAGGTAATGAATAGAACATGGCACAGAAAAATATATACATTTTAATTTTAGCCTTTGCACTGTCTTATTGTTTGTTTAAGCCCGTCCAACTGGGACTCCTTGCACTATACGCCCCTGGTTGCATTCCATTTGAAACAAAAGCATATTTCAGGGAAGTACCTCTCACAAAGAGGTATTGATGAACCAGAAATCAGAGTCTGGACAAATGACCATTTTTCTATAAACACAGCTCAATTGTTTCAGCTTTTCTTCTCCCAGAGAATAAATATTTCATTATTCAAAGCAGTGGCTGAAAAGCAAACGACTCCTCCCCTTCTACCAATAATCTTCTCCCATTGCTCTAGAGAAATGCAACTCAATGGTTTCCATGACTCCTCTCTTGCAGTATTTGTATTAATTTTTTTAGTCTTATCTTGTCCGGAAATAAATTGCTGCAGCGTTAAAAAAAAAAAAACAAACTAGTTTCCTGCTCCTCTGCGATCCATGAAAGCCCAAGCCTGTTAAGATGTATACAGTGATTTCTGTGACCATTTGCCCACGACACAGTAGTTCCAGCTTGCTCTTTGCATTTGCATCATCTGTACTTAACTTTTGGTCATGCCCTGCTACTACCGATGCCTTCATTTTCACTAATCCTGTCTCTTCTGGTTTTTTATTCCATCCCTCAAACTGCCTCATCTGCAATGATTCCCTTCAGGAGTGCTTTCTCAGCTATTTCACATACATGAAATAAATCAAAGGGAGGTACCACTTCTGTCTTCCCTCCATACTTTGCAGATTTCAAAATCTGATCTGAGTCAAGAACATGGGATTTAAATTCAGCCTCCAAACACTGTCCTCCTGGGAATCACTGTTTCGGTTCCACATAAAGCCCTCGACCCCCAGACTTACAAAACAGGCCCAGGATTTGAGTAGGTGTGGAAGGGTATTTGCATGCTATCGCCCAAAATCCACACTTGGGCAAAGATGGAAATAACACAGATGAAAAGCTTCTCACATCCTGTGTCTCAAAAAAAGGCTGAAGGGAGATCTTATTGCTTTCTTCACCTATCTAATGGAATGGTATGAAGAAGCAGCCACGCTCTCTTTGCAAGTGAAAAACAATAGTATGAAAGGCAATGGACCTAAAAGCCAAGACCGGAAAACCTGATTAGAGACCTGGAAAAAACTTGTTACCATGAGGGTGGTCAAACACTGGAAAAGCTTGCCCAGACAGATTATGGAATCTCCACCCTCAGAAGTGTTCAAAATTCAAGCGGTCAGGCCCTAAGCACCCAAAACTAGTATGATCTACTCCGGGCAGCAGTTGAACTAGATTACCTCAAGGCATACCTTACAACACAAAATTATTTCACTATTCACATGCTCAAGGATCTCTGTTACTAGCTATAGCTACTCTGGATACATAGAATTTCCAGAACTTTATTACAAAACTTCTACAGGTGCAACATTAAGCAGCAGACCCCTCTTCTACAGAAAGAAGATTCATTAAGGCTTCCAAATATTCAAAACTAAATGCAAGACATTTCTGTAATGGATTTTGGTACAGTTCTCTAGTCACAGCACACAAACCTCAAAGTCTCAGTTGATAATCATGCATGGGCAAAAAACCCCAACCCTCTCACTACAGAGAAAGGAAAAATTATATTAACTGCAAACTTGATGGAGCTTTGCTATACCTTACCAATAAAAGAACCAACCTTTCAAAACTGCTGGTGGAACTACAGTGTAGAAAGACAGATTATTCATTAAATGTCAGATTTTCTTCCTTGAACATACACTTTAGATTGGCTGGTGTTCAGTTATTCCTACTGGATTAATAGGATAATGGGACAAATTAAAGTGTAACAGGTCACTGCTCCAAACATCTTGCACCTATTTAACAGAGTCTTGGAATAAAACTAAGAAGATTCAATTTCCCTTAGCAAAACATTCAATATATTATTCAAGGTTCCCAAGAGTCTTTAATATAAATGTACATTGTGAGAGACACTTAATAGCTTCAATTAAATCCCTGAAGGTTCAGTAAAGGACAAGGCCCTGCAGAAAAGGAGCATTCTTATGAGGAGGAAAACACAAGGAATACATCATTTTATGACAGCTTACACACAGGACGGCAGAGGGGCTAGAAGATTCCTGTACTGAGAAACTGTGCATCTGCTCTCCCCTCCATTACAAATTAGGGCCAACAAATAAATCTCTGTCAGCAGTTAGCTATCCACACTACTATTCCTGTCCAATTTTGGTTTCCCTGGTAGTTCATAAGCACAGATGGGGTTACAGAATAATTGACTGTTTCTAAGCTGAGATGTCAGTGTTGGGTAGAAAGTAAAATCTTCTCTTGTTCCTCATTTCATTTCAAGCAAAGCAAAACAGAGGTCAGATTTCCTGGTTCTAGATTTTAAACGCCTTCAGATTTAAAACATAAGCCTTCACTGCATTCAAGTGAATATCTCTAGTTCGTCTTATTCTCTAAGTAAGGAACAGAAAACGTATGCTTGTGACTTCTTCAGAAGAAAAAAGAAGTTATAAACTTCATTGCTTTAGCAGGTTCTTGATTTCTTCTTGAATTACATGACTACAACAATCTTTAACTGTGAAGTTAAGATTTTCTTGAGACTGCAGGTGTTTCCTTTAAGTATTAATCAGTGTAGGATGTGTAGAGCCATGCTTATTAAAAGCAATTAATGAAGTTCTCCATAGGTCATAGATACAAGCAAGATACAAGCTAAATAGTTCCATATCCAGACAATATTTGAGAACGTATTAATGGAAAGGCAATGCAAAGAACAAACTGAGAGAATTAATACAAGAAAAAAATCCCCTCCAGGAGCAGAAAGGAAGAAAAGATGCCTGGGAAATAAAAGCAGACAAAATGCTTATCTGAAAAGAAGCAATAACACATTTCAATAACGCAAAATATTAGTTATTTTCTGTAATTGTTTAAAACCAGTTTTCTAGAGTTAGCTTGTATAGAGTATCAGCACTAGTGATACATACATTCTACTTGTTTAAAAATAATTTCCTTGTTCTATTTAATACTGTTATTTTAATACAGCCTTTTGACATTATGCTGTTCAGAATTACACCAAAACTGTCAAATCTATGAAATAAGTTCAAAGGTTAGTGCGTGGGATATTCGTTAAAAAAAATGGACAAATATACATGATTACTCATTGGAGACTTTTGGGCTGAAAGAAACAGTAAGTATGCCAACAGTGGGGAAAAAAAATCCCAACAGATTTCCAGTATCTATAGATATGCCAGGTACACAGTTTAAAATAATCTATTCTCTTTGTAAGTTGTCAGAGGTCTAATTGGCCAAGACTACTCTTTTCTCTAGTTTTGAGAGAAATGGATTCTCAATCTTTCTAGACGTTTCTTCCCATCCTTCTCCTGGTATTTAGTGCACCTCCTAAATACAAGGGAAGGCGGCTACACTGAAAACTACATAAGAGCATTTTGGAAAGAAAAAGGCTTTCAGTTTGCTCTCTGTTCCAAAGCAGATCCCCTGCCCTAAATGAATCATTCTATACTTTCAGGCCTACAAGCTTTCTGATTACTTTAAGCCCAGGGACAGCACAGAATAGGTTTTGCCCTGTTCCTCTTCCACCTAACATTTTAGGAAACGGTACCAGATACACTCTTAAAAACAGATAAAGTAGTACAGAACTAGTATTTGAATAATTGCATACTGTATTTGTAACAAACTGTAAAGCCACGTGTACAGAAGGAGCATTGTAAAATTACACAGCAGGTATTCAAAAAGGGGGAAAAACAAAAGACAGCTTTAGTTGTGAACGGTTGTGGTCTCCAAAACAGGTTTTGATGGTGGAATTGCAGAGTATGGATGCATTTCTTAGATGTGAGTGGAACAAGTGACACCTGCTGTGACGTCTGGAGCATGTAGATGTGATGAAGAAAGAGGGACTAATATTTGGTACAACAGGAAAAAAGGCTTCTCCAACATGCAGAAGACATCTTGACAAAATGCTTTTATTACCAGCTGCTTAAAAGCAAGGAAGATAGCAAATAGTTCATAAGATGTTCAAGAACACACAAAGATGAAAAAAAGGACAAGGAAATTCTGTGAAGATGTCTATTACTGTAGAAACTGAAGAGCAAAAAAGAATAACTTTCTGGAAAGACTACTCTTCATTAAACACAAAAATGTCCTCCAATTTTTAAAATGGTGGATGGAGGCGATTTCAGTATGCCAGTCTAAGAGTATATCATAATGTTTGCAGAATGAAACACACAGATATAGAAATGAGGAATTTGTTTGGAATATAGGATGTGGTGGTGGCTACCCAAACACTGGGAAACAACTTCTTGGTATGTGGTAGGTACATAGAGTGATTTTGGCACGCTTCCCATCACACCCAATGCCAGAGTTATAACAAGATTAACAGGCATTGCTAGTGAAGGCCCACAGCTATCGCAAGGAATTGAATACTGCAAGTACTGACTTACCAAAGTACTGCAGAGTTGTCGATATATGTTCACGGCACTCAAAACACTAGATTCTCTCCACACTCTGGAGACTTGCATCAGTGACCATACTTTATTACTTTAACAGTTTTGATTAATCATGCTGTTGGATTATTTTGTTTCATATCAGTTACTGGAAATCACTGTCCCCCACCTCTCCTACCTTTGTATGTAAACAACACAGTGTATTTATATTAAATAATCACCTGGTGCAGGAGCCTGAACTCAGGATCTTTGCCCTTTACCCCTTGCAAATGTCCTACAATTAGAAGAGTCCTGTTCTATTGTGGTTTTTTTTTTTTTTTCTTCTCAGGTCTTAATATGTCTCTAGTCAGCAATTTAGGATTGAAAGGGACCTCCTGGGTCCCACTGTGCAGGAACTCAGTCCTACAATATATTTCATAGCCTTATCAAGATCATCTTAAAAACAGAGTACTTCTATGAAAAATGGGAAAGATACAAAAGGTTATAGTCATTATTAATTTACCAAGTAGAACCTATAAGCATGCATCTAAAGCACCATTGCAGGAGACAGAAAATCTGTGTTCAGACATCTCAGGAAGGACATGAATTATTTGCTAAGCAGCGTTAGAGTCTGCAGAAAACTTTTTTGGACTACTGCTTAGCATCTTCTTTGACTACAAAGACATAACACCACTGAGCCCAATATGGCCTGCTCATCTTATCTTACCTTTGACAACAGGGGGGGGGGGAAAGAAAAGGGGAGGGGGACGGGACCTACCCACCTGCATGGGATCGAGAGGAAACACAGAACTCCATTCAAAGGAGATTAATAACTATTTGTTTTGTCAAGCTTTTGCCACTCTACAATTAAAGCTATGAATACTCTCTTAACAACCATTTGTAAAACAGAAAACTGAACACACACACACACACCATACCACACCCCTGTCAATTATGCCGGTATTGAATGACCAGCTAGGTTTCAGTTCAATCAACTACTTCCTTGAGTCCCTATTGAGGTGCTATATATTAGGTCTATTCATTACTCCTGCCTTTCAGATGAGGTAAGGAGAACAAACAAGATGCACAGACCTTTTTGGGTTTGGTGTTTTTTTTAGTAGGTGTGGTAAAGACTGTGCTGTCGTTAATGAGAAATGTTGCAAGAACCAAATATAATAAAACACTGTTGGAGTAATACATTTGTTTGTTTTGCTGCCCTTTCTTTCTTCTTTCAAACAGCAACGTGTTTTAGTAGAGTATCCAAGGACTATTAATTATGTTATTTATGGTCATACACTACTAACCTTTTCTGCTTATACAGGAAAATTACATAAGCCACAGCTTACCATCATACATGATTTAAGTTACAACTGCATCTGCAAGCCTAATCAGTACTTCCTAAAGTCATCTATCAAGGAAATATAAAAACAAAGTACATTCGGGCATCTTGCTGGATTGATTTACTCTCTCTGCAGTCAGATTTTGAACCCAGTACTTGTTACAACAAGTAGATAATATGAACCAGAAAAGCATCAGTTGCTTCTGAAAAAGCCACTTGCATTGGTTAGGTATAAAGTTAGTACTCTCCGAAAGCTTTGTTAAGTATTTAAGAGATCTTCCTTTTTTTTCCTTCTAGACAGAAACACTGTTGTAATTGCTTCTCATGTCTAAAAAAACTAATCAGACTAAACAAGGCCCCATCAGGTAATAGACTCTGAATACCTTTTGATAATTTAAAATGACAAAAGACTTATCTGTTATATGTTGCCTTCCTCAAGCTTAAAGAGATAAAACTGTAACCCTTATTTTCTTTTCAGAAGGATAAGGATGGCTATACATGGCTTTATTTGCACACAGTTTAGAAACCTGCAGAATATAAAGTTACATTTGTAAATAACAAAACATTTTTAATTACAACTCAAAATACAATCTTTTAATCAGGTTAAATCCACAAAGATGGTTTCTGAGTTTATACAAATCAGCTTGGTCAGAGATGCAAAAGTCATCTAGCATTTGAACCTTTGTCTGAACAACACCAACAGCTTTTCCATTTTCAGCCCCAATTTCAACTCCCAAAGAATTAAAGAAAACATCATAACAAAAAAGAAAAGTTTATGGATAGAAACAATAAAAATAAATAAAGCTTTGTGCATGATTTTTCACGTGCAGATTTTTATATACTTAATGATTTTTCTTCTGAAATTGAACAACTTTGTCAAAATATGAACACAAACATCCATCTTGCTATTTCTACATTCCTCTTCAGAAGCATGACAAGGAAGTGGTTATTACACAATTCCAGAAGCAACGGAGCATGCAGTGTCAGAACAGTAATATTAGGACATGAGAACGATACAGAGAGTTGCACAGGTTTTGAACTGACTTCAGCGAAGCATAGCTAAGCGTAGAACAAACAAATGAACAAGAAGTCACCAGAAAAGGCAATCTAAGAAAAACCCCACTCAATCAACAAACACCACACCTAGCACTTCTTGCTTGCTTCTTACGTTTCAAACTAACATCTATACTACCTTAAAACTTCAAAATACTCATACATAAACATAGCTTAATTTTCCAGAAGTTTTATAAAAAACACACTCACCTCCATGTAAGAGCAAGAAGAAACCCAAGAAGATTCTTTAGATTTTGCAACTACTGTCTCATACACAGAACTCTGTTTAAACCAGTACAAAGCTAACAAAAAAGAACTCATTTCGTGGGCTTATGTGCTCTCTAGTTAAGAGTTCTCAACAGAAAAGACACCATATGGGTGAACAAAGTCACTCTAGGCCACGATTCAGTTTCTGACAGTAAGCAAGGAAAATACCCTTCAGAAAGAAAACAGCCACTTCCTATAATCAATTCCCCTATTACTCACTCGGGACATTCAGTTATTGTATTTGGACAGTTAGAGGATAAAACCTTACCTTTAATGATTGCTTATAGACTTGTTGCCTGTGAAGCTGCTTACTCCCTTTCTGAACCTGCTGAAACAGCCTGCCACCATACTGTCCTGCGGTAATAAAAGAAATCAAGGTCAGCTACTCTTCCAGAAGAGCTTCCTTTCACCTCTTTAAGCTGTTTTGATACTTGCTGCAGTGAGAATCACCTGATTCTTGAATTACAGGACCTAATGAATAACAGCTGTGTATCTATCATCTCTACTCTCTTCAGGGTTTTGCAAATCTTGGCTATAACCCCCCTCAGCTTTTTACTTTCCTCACAGAAGAGTTCCAGCTGCTTTAGTCTCTAAGGCTCTATCCCCTTAAACACTTCAAGCGCTCCTCCCTGTACCTTCTCTAACCACACTGTGTCCTTTATAACAAGGCACAGTGCAGTAGCATTAATGCTTTTAATGCTTCTCTACATTAAAGTGTTCTGAGCCTGTGATCAACAGTCAGGACAAAAACCTCCTCAGAAAGTTACTGTACTGCCAGACAAGGAATAATAAGAGATGAGAGCTCACTTAAGTTTGTTTATAAATGATTCTTTCTTCCTTTGTTCAAATTTCTGCTGGAGGAAACAGAATGTTATGTTTTGTAAACACACAGGCTGCACGGAGGGAACAACTGCAGGTGCATCACAGGTTTCTTCTCTAAGTGAAAATCTAATTGAGATGCTCCATGTTCAGCTGCTACCCAGATACACATCAGTTAACTAGAAATTTCCATTTCACACTTAGGAGACCCACAAAACAGCCTGATGACAGAGTAGTTATTTTCTGTTGAGAATCACCCATCATAGCTGCAATATACAGTTATGGGAGTCACCTATATAGGTGGAATAAACACCACTTTTGCGTTAGTGTCAATTATGTGAGATAATAAGGCCAACAGTTGCCCACAGCAAAGGCAGACTCTTCTGGAAACCTTTATGGTATTTATGGGGATCTGTGAACAAGGTCACAAGAAGTGGCAAGCAGATCTGGAAAAGATGGGTGTCTGGTAACACTGCAGTCAAATTAGGTAATATACATTTCAGATGATTAGATCCATCTGGAAAATTGGTAAGGCACTAAAACTAAAAACCTTATTTAAGTAAATTAGTTTGGCTGCTTATGATCTCATACCAATTGACAAGCAAAATTAGCTAACAGTATCTTAAGATCAGTCATAAGGAAGATTATACTTCTACTTTGGTTTGTAGAAGCTCTTGAAGTATGTGCAGGTATAGTCAAAACAAACAAGGCACTAGGAAAAAAGAAAACACTTAAAGAACTGTATGTGAATCATCTTGATCCAGAAATCTACCAAAGAAATTTCTCTTTTGCCAACACACCAGCGCGTATCAGGAAAAAAGCACAAAGGGACATAATCTTCAATTTAATTTACATCCATTGTCCAGTCCAATCAACCAGATTAGAAAAAACACAGATCTGGAATTAATAGTGTAATATTTCTATATTTCTTATGAGTATGATAAAAACTCCTACGCGAAGAAAATGCATCAGGAAACAGTGCTCTGCAGCTGCTGCGTTCTCACCTTCATCCAACAGAATCCAGTTCTAAATACCTCAGATAAACAAGAGGCATTTCATGTTCCACAGTTAGTAACAATAACTTTGATGACATGGGTGTCCAACTTAAAAGCAAACTAAATAAATTTCTATTTTGAAAAATAATATGAAGGTGTCCCTTTGGACAACAATAGAAAGTTATTCAGAAACAGTTTTGAAGTGTTTATTAGCCCTGTAAAAATTTAGTGAAAATTAAAAATGCTTCACATTTATAGCATTTTGTGACTTTTCATTGTTTTATTTGAATCTGATTTCCTTATCACGATTTGGAATTCCAAGATTCCAAAATTTTTGCAACACGGAATTTCTGCATTACATTCTGGAGTTTACTGAAGAACAAAAATTCCATGTTTCAGTATTGGGCTGTATACCTTATATACCTTAGATTTATAATAATAGCTTAATTAATAATTAATACCTTATATTTACTGTCTCCACAGCTGGGAGTATGCAGCAAGTAACAAATACAACAAACAGTTAAACACAGAAAAAACCCAAACTACTTTGCATTATGCACACTTTTTATTCTGAAAACAATCTACTGTTCACTTACCTCTTTTTGATGATAAAAAGGAATATATGAACATCAATATATTGTTTATCAAAATAACAGGTCAGGCAATAAAAAACTGGAGCTGTCATGTACAAGACAGATATTCCAGAGTAAAATACTACTTTATCTTCCAAGACCCCATAATTTGAATCTCCAGGAGTGCCCAGTGTTTCCAAGAGATATTAAATTGTGACAAGATGAAACTTGGTATTACATATTAATAATTTTATCACACAAGTTAATAGTTCTGGTTTCAATTACTTTGGAAAATTATTATGCCATAGAACTTCAGAAGGTTTCAGCCCAAACTGCACTATATCTCTGTACTGAAAACCTACATTGAAGGCAAGACAATCAACCTTCAGTGCATCTGGAGTCTTCTATACCAGGAAACCATTGAAAAGAAATCCAACTACAGTCGCTATTTGAAGTTCCTTTTCCTGGACTAGTCAAAGAAAAAAAGAAAATCATTACAGGACTAACTGCCTAGACAACAGTAAACTGAGATTATCCTGAGTGTTCAAGTTTGAAGATACTCTTCCAATCCAAAAGTCAGCCTCTCTGAGAGCAGGTAATATTGTAACGTTAGGTACCATATATTTCAGTACTTCACTCTAATGAAAAGAGAAAGAAATACAGCATTGTTAAACACAAAATTACACGCACATCTGGAGTTTGAAATAAAACCAATTTTGCAATAGCGTGTTACCACACAGGCACAAAGATGGGACACTACCATGTACTTTGAGTTGAAATATTTGCACCGAAGAAAGATCCCTACATCACATTACAATAAATGTACAATGTTATGAGGAAATCATTGACTCCAAACACATAAATTTTCAATAAGAAGTTTTATCTGACCTATGCCAGTCTGCTGAAGATAGGAAACTGGGAAGGCAGAACACCGATAAAATCAAGCCACTCTGACATGCTGACATGAAAGGTAAAAGGTGTGGGGTTAAATAAAAAAGTTTATAGAATTAACATTCTCTACTGAGTTAGTATTAGTATACAGTAATTAAATTAAAAGTACTACCATCACTGTGAGACATTTTCAGTACAACATCCCAGGCCAAGACTTTTGAATCAATTTTTTACCAAGGTCTGATAAGTAATTTTAATAACTTTCCCCAGGTAATCGCACCAATTGCTACTTTTCAGCGTTCCTACTCCCACAGCAGGAACAGCTTTATTAAAGCTGCTACCCAAGAAAGAGAAAGAATAAATAAAATTTACACTTGGTTCAAATCTAGACTTAAGCCCCCTGTTAACCTAAGAATTGTTCTGCTCTATTTGGATTTTACTAAATCAGTTACCACTGGAATAAGAAGGTAGTTTAGATATGCAAAGGAGCTGAGTTTATTCAACTATTACCTATTGTCTTCAACTGGCATTACAGTTTGAAATTTATTTTGCCTGGAAGTAACTAAAACTTTAAACACAATAACACCTAATTTAATGTTAACTAGATGTTAAATGAGGCACGAGATTTGAGAAACTTTAATGATCTGTTCTATGTGAGAAATAGAAGAGCTTTTAAAAGGCTCTATAATGAATATCATTATCCATAAATTGGATTAATTTGAATGAAAGTAAGGTTTCATTTTCTTTTGCAAGCCATCTTTACTAGAATGGACATCAATTTAAAGCTTGGGTTCAGTTTTCTTATCATGCATTTCATTCATTTATTCAAATTTCATTAATTTTGTTTTTTTCTGGTGAAACTGAAACCTTCGCTTTTGTTAAAGGAGCACCATGATCTGTCAAATCAGAAAGACTGTTTTAAACTTCTTTTTCCTCTAAAGTTCATTACAAAAACTTCAATGAAAGAAGCATTTACCTTGGTGGGTCCGTAAAACACTTTTGAACTTGTGACTTAAAGCAAGCAGGGGAAAAGTTTGGATTTTAAAAAGTGTGTGGCGGGCAGGGGGCAAATCTTGTTCTTTCAAAGAATGTTGTTGTCTTTCAGGTGTGAAATTACACTTTTGTTACATAAGTGAATAACAGGAGAAAAACCAACTCAAACCCACACCCCCCCAAACCACACACATGCAAAAGCAATTGGAGAATTACCATTAGTATTTAAACTTCATCAGGTGATGGGTTGGAAAACTGCTGGTAGGCCTCTTCCCAGCTTGATAGAGGGTTATATCTCTTTTAGTCACTGTTTCCCAAGCAGGGACCAAAGCAGTAGGGAGCTGAGGGACCTTTCCTGCAGAAGGAGAAGATAAAGGACTACATATCACTTGACTAGGCAAGGGTGATGGGTTGGAAAACTGCTGGTAGGTCTCTTCCCAGCTTGATAGAGGGTTGTATCTCTTTTAGTCAGTGTTTCCCAAGTAGGGAGCTGAGGGACCTTTTCTGCAGAAGGAGAAGATAAAGGTACTACATATCACTTGACTAGGCAATATCAATGTTGTGGTTTGGGCCAGACTGGCTGCTAAAATGAATGATAGCTGCTCTATGGATGGAGCTAGCTGGGCAAGTTTGGTGCCTAACATGGGGCAACCACATTTAGCTCTAATGAGGGGATGGAGAAAAGGCTTAGGAGTTCTTGGGTGTTTGTATGTTTTGGGTTTAACCAAAGCCAGCTGGCAGTGAAGGAGGATGGGTGTTAAGGCATGGTTCTACTGAGATGTCCCCCATGGCTGACCATGAGCCAGCAATGTGCCCTTGTGGGCCAGAAGGCCAATGGTACCCTGGGGTGCATTAAAAGGAACGTGACCAGCAGGTTGAGGGAGGTCATCCTTCCCCTTCTACTCTGGTGAGGCCACATCTGGAGCAGTGTGTCCAGTTTTGGGCTTCCTACTTCAAGAAAGTCAAGGAACTCCTAGAGAGAGTCTAGTGGAGGGCTACAGAGATAACTGAGGGACTGGAGCACCTCTGAGGAGAGTCTGAGAGACCTGGAGATCTCATCAATGCTTATCACTATCTAAAGGGCGGGTGTGGAGAGGACGGCCCCGGACTCTCCTCAGTGGTGCCCGGCGACAGGACAAGGGGCAACTGGCACCAATTGGCACATGAGGAAACTGGGAGCAACCCCGGGCGCCCCC
>NW_009647006.1:1136336-1160606 GCF_000708025.1 Charadrius vociferus | reverse complement strand
GGTGCCCGCCCGACACCCTGGGGGGGGGTTGAACGGTCGTGTGAGGAGGAGGGAGGGAGGAAGGAGGACGGGGGCCGCAGCGCTGAGGCGAACTCCCCCTTTTCCTCAGCGGAGGCGAACTTCGGGGGATGGATGAAGAGAGCCGTGCCCGGAGCGGGGTGCTGGGGCAGCCCTCCCTCCCCGGCGGGAAAAGGGAGGGGGGTGTGTGTGTGCTGGCTTTCGGCCACCGGTTTTGGCTTAGTTCAGCCTTGAGTTTCGCTTTGCCCCTTCCACATGCACTAATTTACTCGGCCCTTGGTATCGCCGTGAGGGGGCTGTCCCCCACAGCCGTCCCGAAGTCGGGCAGCCACGCTTGCTTGCCTAGTAAATATATTTATAGAGATATATTTATTTTATTACCCGGCTGCAAACTTGAAGCCGCAGTGTGAGGGACCTCTCTGTGAGTGCTTGGCCTGGGACGCGCGGTGTGCTTTCCCTGAATGATAACTGAGTTTCGATGGAAGCTGCTTTGCCTCTGGAGGAAGAACATTGCATAATTTGCTGCTGTGTGCCACCCCTGTGGGTTTAAAAAGGAGGAGAACGGTTAAGCGCAGACTTCTAAGGGAATACGTCAATAAAGTTGCGGTATTTAGCCGTATTAAATGCTATCTTCTCTTATATGACTTGTTTACGGACTTGTTTTAGGACTGACTATGGAACAATGGGAAATGATTAAAAAATGCGCAGCTGGTTTTGCATGCTCATCAGTGTTGCCTGGGGATGAACAGCAGTGGGTAACTTTAGTAGTGGAAATCCTTGAAGGTCTTAGCCTCCTCCCAACCCAGACACCTTTTTTTTATTTTTGGTTTTCATGTTATGACTAGATGACTTGGTTTTGGGAATAATTCACATAATATCACTTGTTTCTAAATGTTTATTCTAAAAATTGTCCTGGTAACATTTACTGTCTGAAGCTGCCTGCCTCGTTTTCCAACCGTCACACAAGGTCACATATATATTTTAGCTGAGCTCGTTTTATAGCACCAACACAACATGGTATGCAATTAACCTTTACTTCACATTTCCTTGTTTTTATTCTTTTGTTTTGGTCATTGATCTAGGCTGAACACTGGATACTGCAGTGGCTGGTTTTTGTTTTGGTTTGTTTTTTTTTTTTCCCCCAAAACTACTAACTCTCTCGTGCTGCAGTCTTATGTTCTTGCAGGCAACTTTAGTGCTATGGTGAAGATATTTGTTGAAATACAAGGAAATGAGTACTTGGCCCGAAATGCTTGCATTTTATTTTTGACTTTTGCACATTTGCCACAAGCAGAAGCTCATTGCAGGAAGCAAGAAAATAAAAAAACTCTTTGTCATAAGTGGCTATTAAGTGTATAGACTTTAAAGGTGAGAATCATGTTAGAGTACTTTGTAAATGCCCCTTCCATTTTATATTCTTAGAATGCTGTAAGCAGTTGGGTTTCTCTGAAGCAGGATTTGGATAGAGAAACCTGTGGGATTAACCAGGGCTTGAGGAAAGGGTATCTTAGACTATCTTCGCATCCTCATTTCTGTGTGGGGTGGTGTCACCTGAGCTCTGGAAGAGTCCTCTCCTTGCCTGTGTGAGTGGAGGGCAGCTGACTTGCTGAGGAAGTGGTAACTAAGCAGTGGATTGATTTTATGTACTGGTGGCAACTGCAGCGTAGTGAATGGCTACTAGATGTTGTAGTTCGTTGGCAGTCATTGCAGCTACGGCATGGGCTTGGCCTGTGATCAAGGCAGGACTCGGTCAGGACTTCAGGTTGGCATCCTTTGATTAATTTACCTGGTTTAGCTGTTGTTTAGACAGATTGAAGGTACTCAGAACTACTGTGTTAATTAAATTCTAATGCCATATTTATCATATCTAAAACACTTTAGGGGTGTTATCCAAATCAACCCTTTGGAATGATAACTGTGTTAATTGGTTCACTTGGAGGCATTGTATTGGGTTAGTAAATGAATGCCAGGGCTGCTGCGGATCATGACGACACGGTCTAATTAGTTTGTAAAGAAGTAAAGGAACCTGCTCTAATTCTCAACTGTATATAATTCACTACAGATCGACTTGGTTGATTTCTAGTGGTATGTTTTATTTCCAGGAATGGAAAAAAAACCCCAAATTTATTAGTTGTCTCTGTGTGGTAGGTGTGCTGATACATGTGCAGACAGTGGGAGAGAAGGTACTGTGGTAAGCCTCATCATCCATGAAACAATGCCACTGAATGTAGCTTTGTGTATGGCCCTTTCTGTGCCTGTTGAGACTTGTACAGAGCATGTTTTGCTGCAACACTCCTCCTACCACTTCAAAAGTGTTCTGCAATTAATTATACTAATAACTGTAACAACAGCAGCTATACTGACTTGGTTATTTTCTAATTGCCTTCCCTGAGCATGAACTATGTTATTTCTGACTTTTAACTGCCGAGTATTTTATTGCCCACACCTGCTTTCCTTTGTGTTTTCCACTTTGGGTTCTTCCAAGCACTTCTTCTGATATCACTCTTATAGTCAGCTTGCTTCCTTTAGAATAGTACCAAGAATTCATCTCAGTTTACTTCATCTTGAGTGAGTCCCTTGTCAGTTCCTTACTAGCAAAATCACACTATAGTGTTAAAAGCTATTGAGATGTCTGATATAAGTTCATATTCAAGAGATGCTTACTAAATGAAATACTTTGTCTCTCCAGATTCTAATTCTTAACAGAAATGCTTTTATTTCTGTTTCAGTATTATAGAGTGATATTGAAGAAGGTAATAGGATTGTGTTTGAGAAATGCTGATACATTAGAAGCAATTGCAAAAATTCACCTGCTTTTGTTGGGATTTTTATTCTTCAAAAAAATTTCAGCATGCTTTTTTTTTGTTGTTGTTTTAGAAAGTATCTTTGGGCTGAAAACTGACTTTCTGATACAGCTCAAAGTGTTTGTGAATAGGCATTGTAAAGGGCTCTTCCTGTTTTCCAGGAAGTAAAATACACTAGAACCATTTAATATAACTTGCTGTCATGAAATGTGTGGTGTTTTTTCCATTTTTCCCCCAGGACAACTATGCTTGGAGTAAATTTCCAGGGCTTGTGACGTAAGGTTTCTTGAACCCTTTTGACAAAATATTTCTGGTGTTTTATGACACTTGAGATGTATGTATCTTAAATGCTCAGTGGGTGAGGCCTTGTTAATACTCCTTGTAAGGTAGAAGTCAAGTTTTCTGTAGCTTTGTAAAGAAAAACTCTTCAGAATTGATCACCGCCTTTTTTCATTGCAAGTCCATTACAATATTTTTCTTTATAATGTTTAATGATCTAATAGATTAAGAATTTTCAGCTCTCCTTTTTGCTGTTATGTGATCACGCCATGCTGTTCTTGAATTATTTTTTATTTGCTAATTACATGAAAGATTTTGCGCTATATTTTTAACGTGGAGTCAGTGTGTTGGAGTAGTAGCAAGTCCTTTCTTTTGTTAGCTTTTGCAATTTTTAGGTTTTAACATAGAATTTTGTGTGTGTTCTTAATTCTTAAATATGGGAAGAGTTGACGACATTATCTGTGGTTTTATGGAACTTCATAAAACTTCAGGACTTCACTGTTTAGCTGTTAGAAACAGTATACCTAGTTAACTGTGCCTGGGACATTTATATCCTTGCTAAGTCTTGAATTCTTTGATCATTAGATCATTTTTTAGAAGAAGAATAGCTACTGGCCTGGTTCAAAAAGGTGTTTTTTATATGGGAAGAAGTGACAGTAAATGGACAAAATACCACCAAACTTTGCATTTGAACAAGCTGTAAATGTAACAGTTATGACTTAAGGGGGTTGAAAGATAATATAGATAACTTTTTTTTCTAAGTTATACAGTTCAGAGATGTAAAAAAGTAGTTATAACCTGATTTGTTATGACAGTTTCTCTTAAGTAACGCTGTTGTCATGCTCATAACTTTATAGGGCAACAAGTATAGCTTTCTTCACTCTATGCTGCTGTTTTCCTCCAATGAATGGATGGTTCAGCTTCATGAGAAAATTACCTTAAGACTGTTTTCCCTTCCTACTGAATAACTGAAGGAAGACTTAATGGGATATCATGGGTCAGCTGGAGTTTCTGAACTGAGTTGGAAATGAGCCTTGATGCTCTGGTGAAACAATGTGCTTTTAAAAAACCAAATTAAAAAAATGACAAAGTTGTCTCTCAGTGTATTTGAGGGGATGTAGTGGTGTGAACATAAAAGATGGCGGACCTTCTGAGTTCCTTAAATTAAGACACCATATTCCATTAGAGAAATTGTTTTCACATATATATCAACACCAGTCTTTAAAAAGTAATTTCATACACTTGTTACACGAGGATTGAGTGCATAGCTGGAGCACAACCTTCAGGCATCAAATTCTGAAATTCAAGGCCTCAGTTGTGAATATTTTGATTAAACTGCAGCTACATATGCTGAATTTGATCCACCTCTACCACTTGGATTTTATTTGACAAACAAATAAGGCTTTGTAATTTAATCCTAAGAACACCAATTCATAAAATAAAGGTATTTTAAACAATTGTGAAATCTTTCAACAAAAGTCAAGTATTAGCATTAAAAAAAACATGGCCAGTACTCATGTGTTGTTATGTACTTGGACTTTCTTTTCAGAACACCGTTCTTGTCTTCCCATCGTAATTTTTAAAACAAGAAATTCTCAAATTCAGAGACAAGTCGGGTGTTTCCTAGTTTACTCTATGAATAGGATCAAAGAAACACATCTTGCTGAATGAAATCTGGGTTAGGAACAGGAATTTCGGCCAGAATACTGTTGTAAAGGTTAGAATAATTTATGCAGCCTGTAGATACACAACTTGCTTTTGAGGTGGTGTGGGCAGTGTGATGGAGGAGCCCCCTGCAGCTGTCAAACTCGGCAGCCTGGTGGGATGGGCCTTCTGCAACCTGCAGTGCCTGGAGAGGGAACCTGCTCTTCTGAATGCAATTGTGCATCTCTCCCCTTGGCTATGCCTTGTCCTTGAACTGACCGAGAATGCAGATTTAGTTATTAATTTGAATCTGTTTTGTTTCATGGAAAATAAGTTTCTCCCTCCCACCATGACAGTTGATTAAGTGTTTTTGTCTAAAATGAAATATGGGAAATAGACCTAGGAATAACAATGCAAACATAGGAGATGTTGTGCCAAATACATAGAACTTCAGCAGTATGAAGTGTTTATAATGAAATATTCTTTGAAGTGAGCACTTCATGTAGTTTCTTCCTTCTTACTTTAACAGCTGTTACTGAGAAGTGGTAGTAGTCTGTGTCGTAATGTTTCAGATTAATAAGATGTAGTACTTTTTTTTTTTAATGGGTTAATTGTTAGAGAATGTAGCTGCTGTATGCAAGTAGTTAAATGTTTATTCTGTAAGTTTGCTTGGGAAGCTAGTTCTGTCAACTTAGCATAATATAAACAGGTGCTGAAAAGGGGCTTTTTTTTTTTGATAATATGGGTATGCTGAGATGTTAGACTTGAACCTTGGTAGCAGCATCTTTCTTGAGCATTTTTGACTACGAGGTTGCTGCCGGTGAAGAGCTTGCAGATGAGGTTTGGCATTGGCAGCACTGTCTCTCCAGGAATTACCTTTGGGTGAATGAAAGGGTTGACCAGCTCTGGTGCAGTTGGGTAAGCTGTGGCTTTTTTGTCCAAGTCTTGAATACCTGCGAGGATGGAGGTTCCACATCCTCTCTGGTAACCTTTTCTAGTGCTGCACCACTCTTCAATGGAGAGGATTTTTCTAGTGCCAGTCTGAACTTCTTAAGCCGCCATTGCTGTTCCATGTAGTAATGGCAAACTGATAGCCAAGGAATTTGGCTGTGAAGCTAAATGGGAAGATCTGACAAGGTGGATTTCACGTGTTTCCAGCTTAGCCATACTCTGATCACTCCCATTTGTTTGAAAACCGTTGTTTCTATCAGGTTACTCCTTGGTTATCAAGTCAGGCTTGTGTCTGTTCCTGTTGGCCCTCAGGGCACCAGCTGAAATTGTGTTTATAGCTTGTAGGCCATAGGTAGTGCTGGCTGCAAATGTTCTTGTGGTGTAAGAGGTGGGTCAGGTTTTCCGAGAGGAAGTGGGCTGTGCTGATAGTCCATGAAGTGAGCTACAGACTGTGGGAATCTTGCTGCTGTTCCATACCTTGCTGGCAAACAAGATCTCAATCTCTGCTTTCCTCTAGGGTTCTCTTCCACTAAGCTGCTTATGCCTGAGTGGACTTGGAGGAGACTGTCATGGTAGTCTCAAACTTTTATACAGTTGTACTCTAAATACTGAGGAAGATTTGTTAGAGAATTGGACCCTTGCTGGTCCTTGGAAGAATGTTGTTTCCTGTCCGTGGGTTCAAAGAAACTGAACTTTGAGAGCTTTGTGGCAGCATGTATGGTGTTTGGTCCCTGGGCATGGAAGTCTGTCATAAGAAATCAAGCATAAAATGCTTGTGAGAAGCTTTGTTTGCACACATTTCTTTTTGCAGTGCTCCAAGGTGGAAAATTTCATGTGTTTTTTAGTAGTATGAATAGGCCAGTTTAGTGTTTGGGGCATCCATTGCTTGTGGGGTCTGAAAGTCTGTAAAGGTGAGCTGCTGGTGTAAATCTTGTGAGGGCTTGTGTGGAAACTCGCTCAAGGACAGTTGATGACTATCAGAACTTTTCTTTCAAAGTTGAGAATCTTGTAAAATAGATCCAAGTCTGGTGTGCAGTGTGTCAAATTTAAGAGTGTAACCTAAAGCTGCCATATTTCTTTAACCATTTGTAGTAATCAATCTTTAATTACTCTGCTTTGGGATACTTTGGTAATTGTTTTGCTTGTTTATCAATAAGCTTTATTTTCATGAAAGTACACTCAAGGCTGCAGTATTCCAAATAATTTAATTTAATTTTAATCTTTTTATTGAACAGTTGATCTTGCATTATGCTGTTTATCAGTGAAATAAGTTGACAGCCTATAGCAGGGCTGTAGCTAAGGGAACACGTTTCTGTCATAAACCCCCATCAGGTATTTGTTATTATATAGTGATAAAGTTCAGAAAGTTTTAGTTACTTTCCAGAAGTGGAGGAGGAACTTCTCATCTCCCAGAAAGTGCAGTTTCAGTGGGTAGGAACAGATACGTTTGCGCATGTAGAAGCAGTTGATGTGCATCTGGGTGGTGTATTGTTGATTAGTTTTGGTTTTACACCCAGTTCATCCTCTGTGAATCATAGTCTTAAAGCTGTGAATCACCTTTATCTTGACCCTCTGCAACCTTTGGATCTATGTCTGTCTCTCATTTTCTCTATTTGTAAATTAACAGATTATATTTAAGTCTCAGATTGTCTTTGAAAATCCACAAACTGTATCTTTAGACCCTTTCTGAACTTATAATGGAGTCTTAGTCAACTACTGATACTGGGAATTGGCAGGAAGTTTCTGTGTATTTGAAAATCTTTGTAAAGCTACTGTAAAAAAACCCTGAATCTCTTCTTACCCCTTACTGGAGTGAAGTCTGCACCTTTTGGAAGGTTCCCGAGTTGATTTCTGTCCCCTCTTACTCTGGTGAGTGATGCTGTCTTGCTCTTAAAATTAGAATCTGAGGATTAATAGAGAAAAAAGCCATTATATATAGTATTCTTGTCCTTATTCTAATAACCAAATTCTACTAGGGGGTAGTTCAAAGCAGACACTACAAAACTGAAAGCAAAAGACAATAATTTGCTTTAAAAAAACCCTACCTGTAAATTTCAAAACAGACATTAATGATGACCGGCCTGAACAAGCTGAACGTTGTTGGAGTGTGTGTTGCTGCATATACTCTTGAGCAATTTAATTTTAATTGAGCTGAACAAGTACAAAACGTTCTTAAATCAAGTATTTTAACTTTATTCAAAGTTGTATTTTCCATTGCAGAAACAAACCTACTATAGTTTCCCTTGTGATGCTGTTTGTGTGGCTTGTTAAAATGTAGTTATTTGCTATAGGATGAAGTCAGAAACCAAACAAAGAAATTCATTCACTGCTTCTAGGTGTCATGTGATGGCGTGACCAGGGAGAGCTTGTACCAAGCTGAAGCTAGTGGTAGTGAAAAATTAAGCATCCCCCCAAACAATTATTAAAGTTAAAATAATGTCTCAGCAAAATGTGTTTAACGTGAATGTCATTTCAGATCCTGAGGCTTGTTCATGAGGCAAAACTCATGCTTGCGTGACGGCAACATATAACTATAGGCTGCAATTGTTGCACCAGCAAATTAAGCTTATTACAAAGTTGTGCTCTGCAATTTCTTCAGCCCCTTCTTTGGAGAGTCACTTATCTGTCACTGATGAAAGTGTTTAAAATCAGGCAGTGTCAGATTTTTTCTTTTTTCCTTTTTTTTTTTCTTTTTGAGACTTCATTCAGCTAGTATCTTGATGCCAGTGTGAAAGAGAAGGATTCCTGGGCAGCTTGGACCCCCTCAGTGGAGGTATCTTTGTCTCCATCAGCTGCTGTGTCACTTGTGTCCTCTGCTCTCTGCAGGTAGAAGGTTTTCTTCTTTTTCTTTCTGCACTTGCTCCTGTAGCTCTTGTCTGTGCAGCATGAAACATTGCAAGAAGTTATTCTGTTCCTGGGCTCTTCTGGGCAGTGCGGTGTCACACAGCTGGAATTTGAGCCAGTAAGTAACACTTTAAACAGCACGGGTATGTCTAGGAAATGTGGAGCAACCTGTTGACTTCTCTGTGTTAATACCCCCACCCCTCGATGTCCCAACATTATTTCTGGTTGCTTGCTTTCTGGTGCAAAATGGCTGCAGCGGGTTGAGAAATGTCGCTTTCAGATGTCAGTACTTGGAGGAAGCGTCTCCAGACATTGAGGGGACTCTGTCAAGGGACTTGTATGTTGGTGCCGAAATACTGCGTCTTCTGTGAATTCACAGTAGCTGTGAGGAAGATGTATAATTCTCATGTTGTTTTGGATGAACTAGACAAATCTCTCCACAAGCAACACATGTGTCTCATTGTCAAATAGATGGCTTTTTCACTAGACGTAGTCAGCATTTCTCTTTCCAGGGTGCTGGGGGTGGAGTAACCATAGGCAGCAAGGAGAAGACCTGCATTACAGAGCGCGCCAATGCGGAGAAATCTGAGTCGCTTGCCCATTGAGCCAGGCTGCATTCTGTTGAAGGTGCGTAGGTTTTGGAGCAGACTTTTCGTTTCTCAGGTTTCTGCACTGTGCTTCTTTTTTGTCCTGAGGTCCAGGATGGCACATCTGCTCCGTTGCACCACCACGTGCGGAGGTGGTCAGCTTTGCTCTGGCACAGAGCCCGGTGTGATAAGCACAGCCTGACCTGAGCAGTCCTACTGATGTGTCTCTGTGTTGGCTTCTCCCCTGGTCTCTGTTTTGGGGTTATAGTGCAGCTGCTGGGGTGCTGGGACCAGGAGCCTCTTCTGGTCTTGCCGTACTGTTTTGGACCTTGGCCAGCAGCAGAAAGGATGGGGTTTTTCTTCGTGCAGTGCTCCTAGGCCTGCCTGAGCTTTACAGGAGAATTTACAGCTCAAGTTCACCAAAACACTGACAGGTAGACTAGTATTTGCAAATACATATCACCACTGCATAAGGTGAACGACAGATTATAAGGATCTTAAAGTACTCCATTTGAATTGTGTAGTAAGACAAAAGATTACTTGCTCTTCTTGCTCTTTTTACTTTCATTTGGGTTATTAAAATGCATTCTTGAGGTACGTTGAATTGTTTTAACTAGCCTATCTGGTAGGTCTACAGGCGTTAGTGTTTCTTTCAATAGGGTGTAAAATCTTCATGAAACTGGCTTTCATGCAGTTAGTTGGACTGAATCTTGAAAATGAATACTGGTACAATAGTGACATTCAATAAAGTATATATTTTTAACTGAATACTGTGTTCTTAGTTCTAGCGCAGAGAGTGTTAAGAAATGTCAGTTGTGTGAAAGGGTATGTGCCTTTGTCCTGTTGTAATATACTTCACATTATGAAAATGTTTAATTAGACTTTAATCCTTTACTCTCAGGTAAATCTCTTCTTGACTGATGCTGTCAACGCTTCAGTATTATAATCCCAAAGTATGCGGGCCTTGCTATGGTTCATAAGTGACTTTGTTTAAAAGATAATACGTGTTACTGTTAGTGACTTTATAAATCTTATGTAAGCTTAGAATCTCTTCATAGAATAAAGATATTCTTTGTAAACCTTTAATCTTTTTAGATATGATCAATCTTTCCAGAAGTCTAGGATTGTTTTCCATAACCATGAAGACTCATTTAAAGCTGTTCTTCCAGAAAGCCAGTGGCAAAGTGCTACCAAGAATGTTATAGCTCTGTCACTTGCTATAAATTCATCTTAATAGGACATTATGCCTTGCATAAGAGTTCTATTCCCATGTAACTTCTTAAAGACCTATCTGCTAGCATGTCTGTTGAAAATATTTTGTGTACTAACTGTAAAACCTTTATTTTGAAAGAGAAGTACCTTGTCTCTTCTGCTGTGCTAGCTTTAGAGCAAGGATTTTTTAAATCGTTTTGCTACAACTCTCAAGTACAAAAGCTTAGGTAAAATCCTTCAGTGTTTGCTAAAACCTGTTATGCAAATAAGTTGTGCAATTTATGAAATCTCTTTTAGTAACATCCTTTTGACTCCCTCTTAGTAACTCCTTTGCTGTTTGCGTAACTGACATAGTAAGTCTAACAAATTATTACAGCGACATCGCAATGTCTATAAATCTTCCTTTTTTGTCTGTAGATGTGACATTCTTGTACTCATTGCAATGCTTCTATCACTGGACAGAAGGATGTAGTTGTTTGAGAGGCTGTATGAAGTAAATGCACAAGCCTGCCCTTGTTTATGTGCACATAATTTCTTACTAATAATTTCCACTGATTTTTTTTAAATTTATTCATTTGGTTGAAATAAGAACCTGTAGTTACAAGCTAAATCTTACCACTTACCTAAAACATTGCAACACAAAATAGCAATCATAGCATGCACTACCTCAGCAATTAGTAACAAGATGTGTGATAGGAAAAACTTCAGAATATAAATCCAAAGGTTGAGCAATACCTGTTATCAGACTCTTTTCCTAGATAATATAGTGGTTTGCTGCTCCAAGGCTCTGTGCATTCACACGTTTCTGATACTTTACTCTGTTTTACAGCACGTGCTTAGTAGCAACCGTTTCCTAATCTTAAACTGCAGTTTGCTGCCTGAAGTCATTTTATGGGCCTGACTTACTTTAATGCTCCTAAAGGGATTATGGAGTAGTATTTCCTATTATCTACACAATATGCACAGTCCAGCAAGCAGTATTATAGGTTAAGGACATAATTTACAATTGCCAGCTTAAAGGGTTTAGGAGTCCAGTTGTACTTCCTTACTGTCATCTGTTATGCCACTAATTAAAATCTTCCCGTGTCTGTGAAAATTTGATCATTTTCTGAGGTTTGCTGTTAGACATATTTTGGTCAGTGCATTTCCTCATATTTCCTTACTCTGGTGCTTGGCCAAAAAAAAAAATACTGATGTGGACTGGTGTTAAATCATGAACATGTTTTGAGGAAGACTTGAAAAATTATTTTTGTTGTTTCAAGAGATGTCGTGGAGGATTTCACAAATAGAAAGAGCAACCTCTTTTCTCTGTTCAGTCTTGTCCAGTTCTAAATCAACACGTTGCATTCATGCTTGTGTGTGTATATATTTTTGTTTTTCATATTATCTACTTGCATGTGGCTGATACAGCTAAGATTTGGGTTGGGTGTATGTATTTTTATCACTGAATCATCCTATAACCATTGTTAGAAAACCTTTTATTTGTCTTGGAATATTTCCTTCCTCTTTCAGCTTTATACTTAACTGTAAGTGCTTTTTGTTAGCCATTTCTTGCTATCTTAGGCTTGATAAAATGCTTTGCTTACAGGGCCTTTGGTCATGGAACTAGCATTGTAGGGCTTGGTTCTGTATTTGGTTAACTGAAATGTTTACAAGCCTGTGAAGGCTGGATACCATGCTTTATCTGTAAAACTGTGTTTAATAACAGCTAAAGCAAACAGATTTGCGCATAAAATAAGTTAACGTCAATGGGATTTTGAGTAGGCAGGGCAGAACTGGCGCTTCAGTAAATCAGGTAACACATACGGTAGCAATCTGAGATCCACGCTCATTTCTTTCTCCTCTTTAGTGCTTCGTTTTTATTAAGAGTGGTAGTAAACCATAGCCAGTAGCTGCTTATGTGCTTTTCAGAGGGAGTTTGTAGTATTCTCAGTAATGAGTTGTTTCGGTCACAACCTAGCTCAGCATTTTTCTTAGCATGTTTTTGACCATGTCTCTTACAGCTGCAAAACATACTATTTTAAAAGAAATAAATATGCTATATATGTTTACCCATGGTAAATGGTGCTGTGGGGCATGGTAAGATGGGGTTGGCTCCTGAGGTGACACTGCGCTGGTGATGGTTCTGGTTTTTGACCTCAGATGGAGGTAGGAGCAGATGGGATAACTGATGTCACGTTTGACTTGGTGAGAAAAGCAACCAGCTCAGCAGCAGCCTGGCCTGGAGCCTGCAGCGGGCAGTTGCCATACGTAACCCATAACTGGTCAAGATTGACTCTCCCTATGCGGAAACTGCATCAGATTTGCAACTTTTAATAAAAGTTTAGTTGCTAATTAAATATACCTTCTTTTTTTTTTTTTTGTCCAAAAAAGCTTTCTGTTTTTCTTCATTTTGTTCCAGTTGGCTCAGATCAGTCATGTGACATTTTAGCGAGTTACAGCTCTAAAAGTGGAGTTTGTATTCTCCCTTCTAGAATACTGAGTTTAGTGTAATGAACTGATAGTAAAGAGAGAGGACAATACTGTGAGCAAGATTAAGCAATGAATCTGCACATTGTCAGAACACTGGTGGCAGTTGCAATATGCACCCTTTGCCAAAATACATACAAATCTCAAATTTCCCCTCTTCTTTATAACTACGCTCCTGCAATGCACCATTAGCTTTCTGTTTGGGCATAATCATTTCGGTGCTAATCAGCACTCAGGCTTGGGTTTGCAGCAGTGGAAGTCTAGTTGGTAAGCCTGTTCTTTTTAATATGTACTGGTATCTGTTAAATTGTAATGAGTAATTTGAGCTCTTTGGGTAAGGTGAGAGTGATCAGCAGCTAGAAAGATTGCTCTTTGCTGTCAGTACAGTGCTGCTTTTTAGCATGAAGGGCACCTTTCTAGGCAGAAGTCCCGGTCTTCTGACCAAACTGCCCAGGTAAACTCAAGAAATCGTAGCAAATCTAAAGAAAGGCTGAAAGGAATGGAAGAATTTGAAAAAGCTAATAGCATCAATGAACTCAACCTCTGTGAAACCTCATTTTCTGCTTTAGAAGTCAGGAGTGTTACGTGTTACTAGTGAATAAAAATGACTCTCTTTATATCGTTACGGTATGTGTAAGTGCGTAAGAACTGTTCACTTCTTTGAGTAGTGATAAGTATTTATGCAGTTTGGATTCAAGCTGTGCTGCATACGGAGGTGATTGAGAGCCTCTTTCAGGTCTAGGTCTAACTACAGTGGAGAAAAACACTGACTGTGGTAATGCTGGCCTGGAAATGGTTATTTGTGTGAGATTCGGAAATAGTAGGTAGGTATCCAGTGGTATAAAGCAGGAAAAAAAAACCCAAACATGCCTGTAAATTTTAATTACAGTGTGATTAGCAGATTATTAAGGATTGGCAGTAAATCCTATCTTTGGTATGTATTCTAGTACTAGAATTATCTTATATAAATTATTAATTGTAACTATTTTGAAACCATTTTTAAGATTGAAATATAACTGTAGTATTAGTTCAGTTTTATAGTATTAATTTAAACATTAAGACTTTTTTAATATAATCTATATAAACATAAATGTCATTCAGTTTGTTTCCATGTTGCCCAGCTTTCAAGTATCAGGCCTTTGTGAACATGGAGGGGAAGGATCCTCCTCCTTATCTTTTTCTCCTGAAAGTTACCAATTTCTGTGTAGTCACACTTCTAGATCTTGCTTGATCTTTCTGAGTGAATGGAAAAATACTTGTTTAAAAAAAAACAAAAAAAAACCCCCAAAACAGGATTTAGAACTGTTTTGGTCAGCTGAAAACATCCCTCCAGCAGTCTTCTGTGGAGGTGCTTGGTTTTCTGTAACACTTCAAAACTCGTACTTTCTCTTTCATTTGAAAAAAACACATGTAGGTCATTAAACTTATTCCAACAGCTTCTTGTAAAGTTAATGTTTAACCTCTTGGTATTTCTTTAATCTTTAACTTTTTCTCCCTGTACGCTGATAGGTGAACTCCTTACAGATGGCAGTTGGTTTCACTCGTATAAAGCCACTCTGCATGTCTTCTGTCTTCCACACATGCTCTTGCTTTCAGGGCCTTTTGGCTGAAAGTAGTAATGGCTTCAATTTGGTGATAATTTTGCGGGGTGTTTTTTGTGCAGTTGTTTGTGTTTGGATTTTTTTTAATTTTAGATTTTTATTTTTCTTTTTACCCTCTGTTATGTACCAGTGGGTGTTAATATACCAGCTCAGACACCAAAACCATCTTATTTAATGGAGGCAAATCCAAAGCAGAAGGGTTTAGGATAGAGGTAGAAAATGGTCTTACCTTGTTGCCTATCTTGGAGAAACATGTCATCTGCTGGCTTTGGGTTTTCTTTCTTTTTTTCTGTCAGGACACTTGACAATTCTATTTCATGCTCCTAGTATTCAGAAACAGAAAGCAGTTGTGTAGGATGTTGATCCTTTTTATTTATTTTGGCAAACAATTTATTCTGAGAGTTTACTGCATATTAGTGGGAAGAGTCCCTGTGGATTAGCTGGCTTCCAACTGAGCACCACCACATAATTTTCCTGAACCTTGTAAAGCCCCCTCTGCTTAGGTGCTGCTCGCTCACTTCTTTTGGAGGTGAGTGGAATCAGAAATTCCCAAGCCTCCGCAGCTCTCCCAGTTTGGTGGACTCTACCTGACGTGCTGGAGGGACTCATTGCTGAGGATGGTTGGAGTGAAGGGGCATCTGGGACTGAGCCTGGAGCTGCGCTTGTGTAGTCGTGTGTTGTTGCCCTGCTGATGGCACTGAGCACCTACCTCTTCCCCGTCCACTCCAGTCTGCCAAATGGGAATTGTGCTCATGATTGCAAAGTACAGTTACGTATTGCCCTTGTTCTTGCTAAATACAAACCTTCCAAGCTCCCTGCTTTTGTCTGGCCAGGGGATGAAATTATGAGGCTTCATCCTGCAGGTTCCTGCCAAAAGTTCAATATAAGGTCAATGCAATTTTCCCAGTAAAAATGTCACTTAATTGACGTTTCTCTAGTAGCATCATGTGTTTAATATCTCTATGGCTTGGCAGGTCTGGTACATGTATTTTCCTGTCCCCGTGGAAGATGCTTGCATTGAAAAGGGGAGTTGCATAATACGCCTTTGAGAAGTGATTGGTTTTTTTTATCAGTTCTGAAGATTCCGCAAGTTACAGACTCCTGAGGAAGCATGTTGTGTCATTTCTTGACACTGATACACCTCAAAGGAGAAAAACTAATGTTTGGTAAACTGCTTGTAGTTACATTGACAGATTTTCATGTTAAGTAAGTAGTGCTTCATAAAACGTCCAATGTGATTCTCACTTTAAATGTTGCTGCTGGGTGAGGGTGGGGATAGGAAGTGGTGGGGCGGTACTGTCACCATCCCAGGAAAGTACAGCTGTAATTCCCATGGCTTTTGGTGGCATGTGCGTAATGCCAGCTGTGGAAAATACGCCTTAGGGCTAAGGGTTGTATCTTCCTGCACTGTGCTCCGGGCTCCTGTTGGGTCAGGAGATCAAAGTACTGCCGGCATGCCTGCATCTGGCAACCTGTTGGATCAGGACTAGTCCTCAGGCTCCTGGAACCTTTGATTTATGCTGCTGATAGAAACATTAACTGTTTCTGAATTTCCCAATCCTACACCTCCATTCATGGTTTTGTAATATTGCTTTTGTTGACAGGAGCAGTAACTAGATACCATGGGAATGCTTTATAGTATGTGGTGATGTCATCAATAAAGGTTTTTTTCCAAGTTTGGTCTTTTTCACAGAATCACAGAATTTTCAGAGTTGGAAGGGACCTCTAGAGGTCATCTAGTCCAACTCCCCTGCTAAAGCAGGATTGCCTTTTTTTTCTTTTGTATTTCATTGAACGGTTATTTACTTATTTTTTAAAACCACACTTGCCTAACAAGTGTTATCCTCCAGCGGGGTCCTGTTGAAGATAGCATGGCTTGATGGTACCAATATTTAACGCTATGCCAAGCCTGGGTACTTCTACACTTGTACGCCCCTCTGCTGCAGCTTGAAACCTGGGAGTGTTATGGACAGGAATGCAGTGGGATGGTGAGCGGTGCTCGGTGGTGGCACATCCTTTGCACGGGAGCTCCTGGGAGGGCAACTGAGATCTGTGGGGTGCTGTGATTTTTTTTTTTTTTAGAAAGCCTCCAGTGAAAGAAAAAGCCTAAACCAAAAAAGGCAATTTTATACCTTCAACTCTCCACTAGGTCAGGCCTTCATGCTGGGAGGTAAGCTGTTTCTCATGGTGTAAGAATGCTTTTTCCAACTTTACTGGTGAGTGAATAGGATTGCTGTTTAGTTTGATGTAACTACTGCTATTTGCCAAGGAGTACATGTTTCAGGGTAATCTCCAACACTCTAATTGAGGCAGCTTAAAAAAACGGTCCCCCTGATGTCAAACAATGGTGCAGTATAGTGAAGATTTCATATGTTACTGGTAATATTTGCAGCAAGTAATTTCCTCCTGCTTCCCCTGAAGTGTTATCTCTGTAAAATCGAGCTTTGTGCCTAGAAATGGTGAAGACCCCACATACTTGCTGTAACACTTTGTCAGCCTGTGAATGTGGTGGTGGCGGAGTGGAGAGCTCAATAAATTGTCTGTATTTCAGTTCCTCGGTACTTGCCCATGTACTTGCTGCACATATGCTGCACATCTTCATGCTGTGGGCTTTGTCTTGGGAAAGAAAAAACTAAAACCGACAAAAACCCATGTCTCTGCCTGCATGAAATTTTTTGTGCACATACTACTGCTGGTGATAATTAATTTAAGACTGGTAGTTCTCTAAGTGATGATCAGTAATCTCCTAGGCAAGTGTGGGGACAAGTGTGGATGAGGCTTCAAATCCAGTAAGAAAACGTTTCATGAGAAACCTGATTTAAATAGCTGATGTACCTTATGATTTTCCAAATTTACTTGGAGTTGGTGGATGCTTATAAATGTTTTAAAGTCAAGCCACTTGGAGAAGCTGGAGTAGGAGAAAATTGGGGGCATCTTTCAGAAAGCTCAATATTATATTGTAGCAATACAAATATGAGATGCTCTGTTGGTGAGCTAGTAACCCACGTGACATTTAAAAAAACCCTAAAAAAAAGTTGTAAGCAATCTGTTGTAGGAGGGTTATAGGACTATTCTCTAAGGAGATAACAAGGACTGAGTAGCAGCGTTATCTGTTTCTGTTGTGTTTATTTATAAAGGACATGGCAACAGACTTGGGTTTCCACATGGATTGGTTTGGCACGAGAAAAGAGCAGATTGTTTGGTTTGTCTTGCATTTGTTTCTCTGTCCTAGGAGGGTTAAAGTGACTAAGGGGCTTTCTGACATGCCCTCTCTGTGCTTCTAATGCACTTTGCTTTCACCTGGTGCATTAAATGTTTTATAGGCTTTACTCACAAAAACATGGCAGGGGGAAAGTATTTTCCCTTTCCCTGGCAGCCTGTCAGCAACTGTGTGTTTTGGAGGGCAGTGGGGTTTTCAGAGTAGGTTGGAGTTTGTTCTCGAGAGCATGCTCAAGTGCTGATTTAAGTGGGTTCAGAATCAAGTACTTCTAAAAGTGGTTCAGTGGAAGTTGCGATCTTCGTGTGTGTAGTACTAACTCCTCTTATTTCACTTGTATGCAAAGTATCATTTTTGAACGCTCAAAGTAATTACATTGGTTCTTATTTGCTGATAGCATCTTCCTGTCAAATTTTGACTTTCTATCTTCATGTGTCTGATCAGTGTTGATACTAAAGAAAAACATTGCATGAATTTGCATGTCCTTTTTGGAGAAAAAGTCTTCTCTATTCCCATTGGCTTATATGAAAACAAAAAGGCAGAAAATGTTATCCTTAAATCAGAGTAGAGAGTTGCAACTTGGAGGACAGCTTGAAAGCTGTGGGCAACTAGCAGACAGGACCTGGTGGTAGAAAGGCTCCTAAGCATGTTAACAGTAGTGAAGTGTGGCACTCTCAAACTACAAAATTAAAATGGACATATTAGAAATTCAAGTTGAGGGGGCAAGACTGAATTGTATTTGTAAGAGTAATCGTATATCTTATGCACTGAAAATCACCAGTACATCTTTTGGGTGTTGTGTGAATAAGTGCAGGATTTTAGCCTTTGGGTCTTATTCACTTCATATATATTGGCAGTAATGCAGTTGTGCTTTTAAATATAGTCCCAAACATAGCAGTTTCTTGCTTTCAGAGCTGACTTCAAGATCTTACTGCATGTGCCACTTCTCAATTACATGTGCCATCCAACAGCTGTATCTCCATGGGGGTACCAACCTCATTGTCTCAGTTGGCTTTCCTGCCACTTAGTGCAGATGCCGTAGTGGTGTCTGTGTTGGAAGAAGTCTCTTGTCTACCCTTAA
This sequence comes from Charadrius vociferus, assembly GCF_000708025.1. Lineage (NCBI taxonomy): Eukaryota > Metazoa > Chordata > Aves > Charadriiformes > Charadriidae > Charadrius > Charadrius vociferus. The sequence continues at coordinate 1,141,899 of NW_009647006.1, read as the reverse complement.
TGGCAGATGGGAGGGGAAAAGGCAGATCTCACTGGAAACCGTACACTACCAAATGCACTCTGAAGCCAAGTAGCTGTCGTCTTTCCCCGTGACTACTGCAAAGACATCTTTGAAACAGGGAGATGTGATTAGCTTTCATGGGACAACCATGGGCTTCAAGGTCCCTTCTGACCTAAACCATTCTATGATTGTATATAATAATTTTTTTTAATTCCCAGGTAGCATACAGACCTGTTTTCTGTTGATATAATGCTTTTATTTCTCATTTCAGCTATGAAGCCGTACGCTCCAGCTTTCATTCTCCTGTGGAGCGCTGTCGGGATAGCGAGGGCTGCCAAAATCGTTGTTGTGCCGCCAATTATGTTTGAAAGCCATCTTTATATTTTCAAGACTCTGGCCTCAGCCTTGCACGACCAAGGTCACCAGACAGTGTTTCTCCTCTCTGAGGGCAGAGAGATTCCTCCATCTAATCACTATAGACTTCAGCGCTACCCAGGGATCTTTAACAGCAGCACCTCTGATGATTTTCTCCAGTCCAAGATGAGGAGTATCTTCTCTGGGAGACTGACAGCCCTTGAACTGTTCGATATTCTGGACCACTATTCCAAGAACTGCGACATGATCGTTGGCAACCGAAACCTCATGCGTGCCCTGAAACAGGAAGAATTTGACCTGCTCCTGGTAGATCCCAATGAGATGTGTGGATTTGTTATAGCTCATCTTTTAGGGGTTAAATACGCCGTCTTTTCCACTGGCCTTTGGTATCCAGCAGAAGTGGGTGCTCCAGCTCCCCTGTCTTATGTTCCAGAATTTAACTCGCTGCTCACAGATCACATGAACCTGTTCGAGAGGATTAAAAATACTGTTGTTTATCTTATTTCAAGATTTGGAGTCAGTTTTTTGGTTCTGCCAAAATATGAAAGGATAATGCAGAAACACAAGGTTCTGCCAGAACGGTCTATGTATGACTTGGTTCACGGATCCAGCCTGTGGATGCTTTGTACTGATGTAGCGCTGGAGTTTCCGAGACCCACTCTACCCAACGTTGTTTACGTGGGAGGAATCCTCACCAAACCGGCCAGCCCTCTGCCAGAAGTAAGGTTTGCTGAGCTTTACAGTAATTTCTGTGGTATCTGGTTGACCTTGTATGATGAGTGGCAGTTTTTAAGCTGTGAATTCCAAGTGGGATCTTTGTCGGAATACACCCTTGAAGTCACTGGAAGTAGCTTGGGGTGGTAGTGAGGGGAACTAGCAGACAAACTCATCAAAATGAGCCTTTTGTGGTTGCAGGATGTACGTTGCTTTTAAGTAAGGTGCTTAATTATACAGTAGAGGAGAAAACAGTGCATGCTGTCTTGGAAATTACATCTGTAGCTTTTAACCAAGTGTAGGTTAAAATAAATAGTATTCATCTTTTCTTCTTTTCATGCTTAAAGAAGTCCACTGATAAGTTAAACTATCTAATTTCACGGTATTAGTGTTTTTATGGAGAGTTTGCTTCTCTTGGTTTGATGGGTAAAAATGTCTTTAAAACTGGGTGGATATAAGCATGAAGAGATTGTGTACGGGCCAAGAAATGGAGATGTGAGTTGACATAAATGGCACCACTACTGCACTCGGATATGAATTTTTACTGTACACTTACTGGCCATCACGTACAGGATGTCAGACCGAAATAGTGATAGTAACTGGATTGATTCCAGAAATCCTGCCTGCACAGATTAATAATTAAGTTTGATTACTTCAGTGTACCATGTGATCTTTGATACCTGATACCCAAGAATACCTCTGTTCAGCAACACAATGGTGAGTGACAGGCAGAACAAAATTTCACAGAAAACCATGTAATTTACACTTCTATTTATGTATGCGTAAACAAATAGATCTTGAATTGGAGAGGATGATTAATGGACACTTCTTCTGACTGGGTGACAAATAGGTAGACCTGCAGTGCTCAACAGCTTGCTTCTAAAAGTGCCTCATTCAGCCTTTGCTTTCTGCACGAAAACTGCCAGGACTACTTTTTATCTGTTTTAGCCTGAAAACTGGTTGTGGAATGCAGAGTTTTTTTTGTTTTGTTTTATTCTTTGCACAGTCGGTAGTGTCTTGACTTTGCAGTACCTTTTTTCACCAACTCGGAAAACATCAGACAATTATCTGATTTGGGCTGCAGGATGTGGAGTGCTGAACCAATTCTCTCATCTCTTTTTTTTTTTTTTTTTCTTTCCCTTGTTCAACATTAAATGGTCTAAGCTGAATGAGAGCAGGCACTTGCATTGCAGTCTGAAAACGGTAGTGATTATATTGCAGTGGATACTGTCGTGTGTTCTCCAAGGTGTCATTAGAGATGACCATAATAATGCTGATTCTGTCTGGTTCTTCCTGTGTGTACATTAATGTGTTTGTGTTTAGAAAGCATCAGGCTGCACAGATACACTGAGAAAGCAGACAAGAAAGTAGCCCTGTGGTCTCTAAACAAATTCCAGCCCTGTTCTCTCCAGGAAAAACTTGCTGGCTGGATTGAGTTTCAGCTCTTCATTTTTCCAAACTGATGTTTTCTCCTTCTGTAAGAAGAAAAATGTCTTTGTTGATAAACTTGGGCACTACATCAACATTGTCTATTTTTTTTATCTCTGTAGATTGGTGTTTAGAGTAAAAAAAATTAACTGTCCTCAAAAGCAGATAATTTCTTTGCTATAAAATAGAGTGGAAAAAAATGCAAGGAGCTTTTTTCTTTCAGTGTTTTGCTATAAGGATGTGTGTATATAGATACAGATATTTTTACACAGATACATAAGTATATATTTGGATGGAGCTTTTTGAGGATATGTTTGTGTACTTTCTAAATTTACTCTGGACCCACAGATTTTTAATCTGTTACAATATTTCAGGATGCAAGAAGGTGAAACAAGGAAAATGTTTAATATAACCAGATGGACACTGACCTTGAAATAGACCTGTAGGTAGAGTACATGCTGGCAATAACTTATTACAGTGGGGGGGAGCCCCCCTGTAACTATTCGTGAACTGAGACATTATTTACCTTCTCTTCAGTTTTACTGGGCAATTCATTCTTACAATGTTCCAACTGTGTGACTTGACTGAATGCGAGAGAGACAAAGTGAGTGTGTTCATCTCTTATCATATAATTTGTCCATGCCTAAACTGTTACACATAGTCCCACTGTGGTATGTGTTTTAGCTAAATTATTGGGCAATCAGTTTGTTTTTACTGAACAGTTAGATAAAATTCATAACTGTTGCTTTATTCGGGCAGATTAAAATTGGATAGCTGATGCTGCGACTGCTTTCCGCTATTTCAGCATCTCTAAGGCCAGGAGCCTTTGCTAATTTACTTTCTGCAGCTTTTAGCCTGGTGTGTTAAGGTAAGCCAGAAGCAGAGCTGGTTCATGTTTCTGGGCTGGGAATGATAATGCTTCAGGAGCTGTCTTGTAAACAAAAGTCATGTTCCTGCCTAGAGATGATCATCAGAGGAGAGGGGCGTGTGGCTGGAGAGAACAGCTTTAGCGGGCAAATTTAAGCTACTACTACAAGCCATTTGGGTCTCTTAACTTCTTCAAACTGCTTATAAGCAGGCTAGTCCACTTTTTCAGGTAGAAAAGTATTAGGAAAAAAAATGTATTGTTTTTTCAACTCCGAAATACCTGCTTGACAGAAAATACCCAGGCACCTTAGCAGTGGCACCACTGCCTCATTGGCAGAGAGTTTGTTATTTTGGGGGGGGGTGGGGTGGGGTGTGGAAGGTGGGGGTGTGAAAAAGGGGAAAAAATAATTTATTTAACCACATCGGAATTCCTATGCATAACTAAAAAGCTCTGGTTTTCTGCTAATAAGTAACATCTTCAAAAAAGAAAAGGCAGAGAGTAATAATTAAACAATTGAAGAGGAGATGAAGGTCAAAGCCTTTTAAAACTGTTACAGGATCCAGGCACCTTAGCAGTGGCACCACGGCCTCAGTGGCAGAGAGTTTGTTATTTTGGGGGGGGGTGGGGTGGGGTGTGGAAGGTGGGGGTGTGAAAAAGGGGAAAAAATAATTTATTTAACCACATCGGAATTCCTATGCATAACTAAAAAGCTCTGGTTTTCTGCTAATAAGTAACATCTTCAAAAAAGAAAAGGCAGAGAGTAATAATTAAACAATTGAAGAGGAGATGAAGGTCAAAGCCTTTTAAAACTGTTACAGGATGGCTGTTGTTTAATTCTAGGGGATGTGGTAGCTCTGTTTTGTGATTGCTCAGAGTCTGCACCTGTGTTTTCCTTAAACTTTCTTTAAAGAAAAGTTAGAAAAATGCATCATTAAAGGTAGCATGTAGCAGGGAGTGCTGAATGTCCGTGTTATATCAGTGCGTGTGTGTGTGTGGGAAAAACCTTGCTCTTGCTCTGTCCCTGTCCCATCTATGTTAATATTTTGGTTCAGGGCAATGAAGGGTTTTGTAAATCCCCCCAATTATCCCTGCTTACTGCATGCAGGTAGAGTATTTTTAGTGCAGGTAAACTCGGTTTATTTTGGAGGATGTTAAGCTGGAAGCTTTATTTCACCTGCCAACCAAATGCTTGCTGGTATATGGTAAGAGGCCTAAGGGTCTCTGGCAGCATTTGACCTTTAAGTGACGTGATCCGTGGGGGGATGCTCAGCTCGGGGACCACAATGGATGTAGCTGAAGTCAAGCTGCTGGAGGCTGCACAGTGCGTGTGCAGAGCCTCTGCCGTGCTGACAGGGTGCTCGGGTAGGGGCAGGCTGCAGTCCCTGCAGGGACCGTATGTTAGCTGCGCATCTCATGCGTCACCCGTGAAAGCAACTGGCCGTATCCTAGTAAGACCAGAAAATGGCATAGCCGATTGTGCAGGTAGCTTGTGTGGCAGGTGTGATTTCTAGCTGCTGCTGAGCTCTATAGTAATAACTGCTGCAGTGTGCAGCACACGACTGTGGTACACAACTGCAAACGTGTCTTCAGGATGCAGCCTGCCCAGATGCCTTGGGAAGCCCTTGCCAGGCTCTGATCCTCTTTTTTTTTTTTTTTTTTTTTTTGTGCTGTCCCTCTAAGGCAGTGCCCCGATGTCAGTCTGCGCTTGGCGCAGTGTCCCTCGGTGCGGTTGCAGAGATCAGCGTGCTGAGGAGCGGGAGCCAAGAGCCAGTGAGGAGAGAAGTGGGTCCTTTGGAGGTCACATCTCTGCCCGGCTCCCTGCAGCACCTTGCGGCATGGCACAGGCAGCTGGGAGCTTTCTCTTCGGCGTAGCAGGGTTAGTCTTGCCCTTTATGGAGAAGCAATATGTCAGTCAGTGACTAAAATTCCTGAGGATCGCTCTTCTGATCCCCGTTGCAGATGGGTGCAGCTGAGCATAGCTTTTGTTGCTGTGTTTGATGCTGGTGGTCATTGCTTTGCGAAGCCCAGCATTGGTGATAGACACCACACAGTTAGGAGTTGTCTTCTGTGGTACCTAATGTGCTATTCTCACAGGTTAAAATGTGTGGATTTAGAAAGTGCTTCTTGCATAAATAGTGTTCTGTAAAAGACAAGGAGATGGTTAATGTGGCTGCACTC